>NW_020216437.1:2115034-2120851 GCF_003070985.1 Temnothorax curvispinosus | reverse complement strand
ACACCGCTGCCAAGGTAAGTTACGATTCATTGCATTTGCGCATAACCCGTTCTAAGCTAAAGAGACGTCTTGTTAAATCTCATATTTATCTTAATCTTTCTTTCGTCTCGAAGATGGATGATCAAGCGTGTCCACGGTGTAAAACCACCAAGTATCGGAATCCGTCGTTGAAGATGATGGTGAACGTCTGCGGTCACGCATTGTGCGAGAGCTGCGTGGACCTGCTCTTTCTGAAAGGTTGGTTTTTTGATTCCACTATTTATTGTTTACTACATTTAATTTGGAGGGGAGCGCGATTTCAATGATGCTTACGATTGATTTGTTCAGGCTCCGGATCCTGTCCAGAATGCAAGATTCCACTGAGGAGAGCAAACTTCAGAGTTCAAATGTTCGAGGATTCTATGGTGGAGAAGGAAGTGAACATAAGGAAGCGTATATTGCGAGATTTTAACAAAAGGGAAGAAGACTTTGCCTCATTAAGGGAATATAACGATTATCTGGAAGAAATTGAGACAATAATATACAACCTGGCCAATAACATCGACGTAATTGAAACGAACAAGCAGATAGAGCAGTATAAGAAGGACAACAAGGAGCAAATAGCGAAGAGTAAATCTAAGCTCGGCAGAAGCGAGTACGAGCTGGAGGAGATGATAGAATTGGAGAAGCAGAAGGAGGAGGAGAGGAGGCTGGAGCTTGCGAAGGAGGAGGTCGAGGCGAAGAAGAAAAAGATTCGCGAGAAGGAGGCTCTGATCGACGAGCTGACGTTCTCCGACGCGAATGCTAAGAATATCGTGGAGTCGTTCGCTTCCGCGATACAGACCCAGAAGAAGGAGGCGAAGGCCGCCGTATCTCCCGCCGTTAGGGCGACTCAGTTTAGCACGGGAATTAAATTTGGCAATCAGGCAAATCAGAACTACTCGGTGCCAAAGGTAGAAGAAGGACCCCTCTATTCTTACACGCCTATCCGACAGCAGATAGAAGGGCCGTCGCCGCCTAACTGGCGGGAGCTCCAGGCTCGCGGATACGTTTCGCATATACGAAACGAGTGTCAGGTCGATAGAGCGGGTGGATTTAGAGCGCACGTCGCGTGCCTGCGAGCGTTGCAGGAAGCGATGGCCGGTTTGTATCACAACCCATCGCAACGACAAGCGGAATTCGGGGCTGTATGACCACGCAAGACATTTTCGAACAACCCATGTGATATATCCCTGTTTGTTTTGACTTTTTAATGACACTAAATTGCTGCTTTAATTAACTAATCGAAAAAATAATTATTATTTTTGTTCGTCACATGAGTTGTCAATGTCAGTGTCGGAGTTTGTCCATGCGGTGAGAGTGCCTTGAGTGTAAATTGATGCGTATATGACATTTATAGCTCAAATTACCAAAGCACTTCTATCAGAGAGATGACTTTTTGCTCTGTTAAATGTATGTATATATATATATGTATATTGCTCACTTATAAGATAATTTTACTGTTTATATTAGTTAAAATAAATACTGTATCGTTATATTTAGATTGATGTGGATTGCTTTTTGCGATCAAAAGTTTTTCTGAACACATTATACTACGCTTAACGAAACGCGATGTAAAATTAACATTGTTACTGGCGTCAAAATATTGTGTAATATATTGTATATTACATAATATATAATTCTGCAAAGAAGAAAATATATACATTTTTGTGATTTGTATGTCGATGTTGTTTGATGATCATCCATTTATAAATATATTTAAAATTATTTGTAATAATTTATCATTATTATGGGCTATATAATTTTGCGCAGAAAATATTTTTGTTAAATATATAATCACATGTTTTCCGAATCCTTACCCACCGTTGCTCGTAATAAATTGCCCTATCAGACCCGCAGATGGCAGCGTTAGCCTCATAACATATTAATTGACAAAAATATCATTATGAAAAAATAAACATAAGACGTAAAAAGCATGTTTTTCTAAATAGTTGATCTATTGGAAATTTTGACATCGCAAATATTAACAAGAAATGTTAAAAAGATAATTATTTTATTGCTAATGTTATAAATCATTATATCATAATATATAAATATGACAAATGAGTATTAAAAAGAAATTACAATTTATATATTATAAAAAAACGTAGCAAAATAATTTTCTCTGCATTATTCCAACAACCGAAATAATACCCATTTACTTTATTTTTTATTTTCCTAAAAACTTTCGATTCGAATTGATTTTAATCGGACGACTGTTTCGACTACTATAAATTCAATCAATTAATTACATAAGTATTTTACGTCAATAAGTAATTATAATCTATATAAATGTATTCCATTATACTATTGTGTATCCAAAAAACATAGGCTTTTTAAATGTCAGTATATTTTTTGCTTAAAGTAAATAATGAAACGTGGTTTTCATTTCAAGATTAAATATCGCGGCGTTTCAAAAAATTATCTTAATATATAGTACGCTCTATCGATTATCGTAATTATTTCGCACGGCACATGCATCACTTTTGTCCATTGTCCATTTCTACCGATGTAGATTAATCTCGGTTTAACTTACTTTTTATCTTGTTCTAATTCTATATAGAACTAGAAAAAGATAAAAAGTAAGTTAAACCAGGATTAAAATTAACTTGCATTGGTAGATATGGACATTTGTCTTGTAGTTTACAATTCGTAATGCTGTTATAAAAATTGAAAGTAGAATGATTTTGGCGAGTCCAAATCTTCATCTCAATAGTACCGAGACTATATCGAATCAATGTTAATTTCATGATATTTGTTATAAATTATGCGTTATGTACAATATGAGTCTCAAGATGTGTAATGAAAATCGTACATTAAAAATCGTTAATATTCTCTTCAAGCGCGTAATAAATGCAAAATTTACAATCCGGAAAATAGCGACATTGATTTGAATTAATATCTATCACCAAAACTTATTGTTACACATGATCTTAATCTTAATCATGAAATACTCGTAATCACATATAATTCATTGGACCTATTATAAAGTGGGTATAGATCCAATATAAAAGTTCTAAAAAAATTAGAAGAGTTGTTATGTACAATTCTTATGGTGATATGTAAACACTCGATGCAATTGTGTATTGTTTAGAAACGAGTATGTCTGTCTGAAGATACCGAAATGTATTGAAATCAATTCGATTTGGATGGCGATACATCAATATTGATTAAACAATGCATGCTATTCGTGACTGGCAGGAAATAACGAAACGATTGCTCTGTCAAAATAGAATCTCCTATTTCCATCATTATCGTAATGGCGAGGAATAATTTTAACTGTATTATATCGATATATATCTCTTTTTTTTATAATATAAAATAATATAATGTACGCACTGTACGCCGTGTACGTTATTTTGTATAAAAGTATAAATAAACGTAACGTTAAAGTTACGTTATTGTATAAAAATCCATTTCGCGTTTCCGGAAATATGAATTTATAACGCAGCTTTATTTAACACTCATTTCTCTACTGAACGTTTCTCAAACCCGCAAGGAATAATTTAAGCGATAGAAAGTTAAATATTTAAGATTACTCGCATTTGTCCTTTCTATTGCTTGAACAAATTTACGCACCGACCGATTATGAGTAAAGATGAATTTTTTGCTTGTACCAGCCACGTCCTTCCATCGAAAATAATAAATCGCGGATCGAAATTCTTATCTGTATATTTCCCTAAAAAAGAGTCAATAATTATCCAGGTGGCTACCTACGTTATTAATCACTTAATTCACTTCCTCTAGCATCATTAAACAGAAAAGAATCGCGTTACACTCACCAACTCTTTCATTAACAATCTGAAAGATAATCATTACTTTCAATCTTTGTTTTCAGTTAATTTCCATATCTATCAAAATTGGGAACTCGATTATATTTTCGACGATGAGAAAAAAATCGGCTCAAAAATTTTCAAGACAAAAAAGCAAAAAAGCCTTGAAAATTTAAGAGCCTCCTTGTCTTGAAAAATTTTGTACCCGATTTTTTCTTTAACTAACTCAAATAGCCCTTCCTCACCCTATCACGAATACGCCAAGGCAGACGAGCGGTATCTTTTAAATGTCCGTTCCTACGAGATGGTCTCCCATCTCAATAAGGGCAGGCGATGAAAACGCGTAATCGACGCGGCCGGACGTAGGTACGCGAGACGTAACGCGGGGACAGTCTCCAGGGTCTCACCGGTTAAGTCGGATTCGATGAGACAAGCGCGAGTCGAGGAGAACGAATCGCGAGCGAGCGAGCGTACGTGCTCCGGCACCGTCCCGTCGCCGGTGCGCCGAAATGCTTAATTAGCGCGAGTGGAGCCTCCGGTGGCTCTTCGGCGACGCGGCCAATCGGCGTGCCGCGAACGAGCGGCGACTCCGCCCACCGTGAGAGCCCCGTTGCCCTTTTCCTCGTGACTACCGGCCACCACAGTCCGTACGCGAACGTTCACGGAGCGTCGTCTCGCCTCGCGTCGGCTCCGCTCCGCTCGCGGTTCACCGTGCGTCGACGACACGACGACTGCGGTTCTCATCGGCGGCGTCAAAGTTCCGCCCGATTAAGATTCCCTTGAGGGGGGCCTCAGATCTCCGCTTGATCGCTTGCTCGAAGCCGCGAGACCTTTCGGCGCGCGGAAACGACTTACCCGCCGATTTACGGCCGATCCGGCTCCGGCCGCGCAAAATTCGATTCGTCGCGTCGCGTCGCGATCGCGGCATTCGAAATTCGGTCCGCGCGTCGCCGGAAACATGTAAGACGAGACGAGGGACCGGAGTTGGAGAACTTTCGTCTGCAGAAAGTCCACGGTCTTTCGGGCACAGAGCGGCGCGAGAAGGGGGAGACGCGGGTACGCGCGGGGTGTCGATCCGCTCCGGGCGCGCGCTCCGAGATCGCTCTCGATCCCGGCCACGCTCTGCTCCTCTCTCTTTCCCACTTTCGCGCGCGATCTTCGATCGGTCGACGATCTCGCGTCTCGCGACGTTCGATATCTCGCGCTCGCGCTCGTGGAGAAGACGATGCGAAACGCGGACCGTCGTCGGCGACGCATGTAAGAATGCGAGGTTGAGAGAAGGCAAGGACGATTCCACGTAATCTCTCCTCTCCTTCGCGCTTCCACGGAGGAGATTCGACTTCGAGGATTCGGCGGTCGAGTTAAGAGAAAGAAAGAAAGAAAGAGAGAGAGAGAGAGAGAGAGAGAGAGAGTCCACACGGGATCGCCGCACGCAACGTACGCTCGTCATGTCAATGAGCTACCTACTTGTGTCTTTGCTGATCGTCGCGTGGCAAAGCGGCGCGCAAGCCAACTGGTGGTGAGTCAAAGTTGCAATGTATATCTTTTATCGGATAAACAAACCGGGACATCAAGAGATTCATATTTAACTCGTCGTTCACCGAGATAAAAACGTATGACGCGATTACCAATGTATATTTCTATCAATGCAGATTATAAACTTTAATCTCTCTAAGTTCTGAGAATTAGAAGAAGATAAAAAGTAAGTTAAACCGAAATTAAAGTTAATCTGCATTGGTAGAAATAAATATTAGGCGGAGGGAGGGGGTAAACCCTGGCTAATCTAAGTCATAAAAACATTTAGAATATTCATTTAGATGAATATTTTAAAATATTTTGAACCGAGGTTGCTTCTTGAACCAACCCAAGTCATACCAATAAAATAAATACGATTCAAGATCATTTAAAAATGATTTTTAACTTTTGCCCGTTTTTTTTTTTTTTTATTATAACGATAGACACAGGAGCAGTTGTGAAAATAACACTGTATCTAGTAAACGGGTAAAAATAATTTTCTTGAATTTCG
>NW_020216437.1:1873360-2114934 GCF_003070985.1 Temnothorax curvispinosus | reverse complement strand
TGGTAATGCCGAGTTAAATCTTATGTTTAACCGTTTAATCTCTGAATTCGATCAAATTTCTTTTGTGAGGCTATAATCTGATCGCACGATGACAACGACCGATAAATAAGAAGTACGAATACGAAAAAGCTCGTGACAATATCTAAAAATCGTCTTAATTATTCTAACGCTCTTTAAATATCTTGATATAGCAATATGATACATTTTAAGTTCAGCGATTGTATACTAGCGTTTAATTAAACCTTTTGACTATCGCAGTTGCGCATATTCCTAACGTAGATCTTCAGTACTTTCACTGCCAAGAACGCCTATCGACGCCTCCGTTTTCTGATGGAAGAAGCCAGGGGCACCAGATGACATTTTATTCTTATGTTTCAGCTACTCGCAATTTTTAAATAGTAATTAATTTGCGGGCTCTAAACTAATAGAAAAATATCAATTGAAACGCTTAGGAGAAATTAATGTAATAAGAAATAATCGCACAAGGTTATAATTTAAAAAATGATATCAATTCTAAAGCGTAATTGAAGATCATTTCTATAACTGTTTTGTCCAATCTCGTATTAATTTGAGGTCTTTCTTTTTTTTTAATTATAGAGCCTTAGGCTAAAAATCTCTTCTCACAATCAGGTGATAGTCTACAACGGCGTGTTAAAAAGAAAATTCCAAAAGTTAACAAACAGCGCGTTGGACTTGAGAAAGATATCGTTATTATTTATCAAAATTGAGAAGTTTACCCAGATTTATAATATCATTAGCGTGCAATCGCGTGCGCGCGCGGACGATCAGGGAATGCATTCTCCTGCAAGCATCATCTCTATCTACGGTAATTTCCTCCGGGAGACGAAGGCAAACTTGTCTCTCCCTCGCACTCCCCCCCCCCCCTTCTCTCTCCCGCTCTCTCTCTCCGAGAGCACTTCGCCGTTTGGCCACGGCCGGCCAAACAAATGCGTTCTCCACCGCAGACAAATATCCTCCGCGAGTTCTGGACAGTCGATTATTTTTATTGACACGATGATCGCGCGCTGATGCCACGGTATAACTCGCGAATACGCGGCGGCGGATGCATCACGCGAGAAGGGAATCCCGGCCCGCCGGGAATACGGTCCAACGCTATACGGCTTTCTTCGTGATTATTCGAACGGCAGCATCCCCCGAGATGTTGCCGCGCGCGCGCGGATCTAAAGTGGCACGTAAGTAGCGAGTTATTACGCGAGTTATGTTGAACGCCACTCAACGGGCGGGTTCAAGGATACGTATTGGAAACCGCAACCGTATAATATATATACAGTCTCGTAATCACGAAATGTTTGATTCATCCCGACCGGCTGTCTTCCCGAAAGGGAAACAACAACCCGGCGGTTTGGTTCGTATAAAGGCGGACCGATTGAGAAATAATTGCAATAAATCCCTATCATCAATGCGCGCTGAATCCCGAATCAACCGCGTAATCATCGATAAATTTTCTTCAGACTTCTTCCCTTCCCCCCCCCCTCCGCGTCGATTACAGTTACGAAATCGCAACTCCAGCGAATGTATATAAATAAAATTCTGATCTGTCTTTAATATCTTTAAAGATCGCATTTGTCATCAGTTTGAGATGAAAGTCAGATATTTTTTCTCAACGATTATAACATTTATAACTTAAACGCTTCTTTTACTATCTTCTTTCACTACACCGATTTAATTCGAGCACTCGCCAAGTTATTAAACCAAATTGCTCGTTATCGCGCTCGAAAAATTCTCACCGTAATAATAATTTGAAAAAAGTAGAACTTTAATCGCCAAACAGGTAACGTTAATCAGGTAACGATCGAGAATACGGCCGTGTCGAAGAGGATTTTCGGCGTAAATTTGAAGAATGTTCATCGACGCGCCGGACAGTCGTCGATAGTCATGAATCCATAATGGACGAATAATCCCCTTCGATCGGCCGAGCCGACGCGCCGCGCCGCGCCGCGAGCGAGATCGGAGGAAGCCCCGGCGGTAATGGCTACGCGAGCCGCACCGCCTACGGTGTGCGTGGCGTATAGGTAGCGACAACGTGCTCCCTTATACAATCTTAAATGAGGAAGAGAGCGGGTCGATCCTTTACGGCCGAGCATGATTTTCTACCCAGATATTTCATTTCCGACAAACCCGTTCCCTCGGGCGATTAATCGCCCGCCTATATCGGCGCGCGTGGCGAATCCGCCGATTAGGGTCACCGATACGCCGATATTGGAAAGTATCGACCGTCTATTTCGCTTTTAACATCGATCCGCACGGCACAATGGATATTTAATATACATTCCGGTGGACGATACTCCGACCATTGAGCCGCGGATTTCGCTTGTGCATTATTGTTAAAACGAGACAAATGAGACAGGTGTTTCTTTGAATTGTCATCTATTTTACATTTTTATTCTCGATTGACTCGAGAATAGTATTTAATGATATCTAGACTTTTCGTTAATCATATCGTGGCATCGATGTCGCTCCGTCAAAATAGACAAACGAATAATAAGAGTATTTTAAATAAACATTGCAATTGGTTTTAGAAAATAAACGAATATGCATACGTGGACTTGATCTCACGTTATTTCTTTATTCTTTTTTTTTTATATGAGAGTTATATAATTTTCATTACTGCCCCTCGTAATACCGCGTTAGTCTTAACTTCGTTTAAATCATAAGCATGCGCGGTTTCTATCGACGAGTGCTTCAGGTCGGTCGTTCTACCAGAGAATACCACTAACGTCTTAGCTATCTCATTCGATCTCATTAAAGAGTAGCCTACCGACTAAATTGAAGAATATCCCGGGAGAGCCGACTTGACTCTTATCCGCGATCGTGGAAACTAACGACGCGTACGAGTATGGCGCGGGAGATGCTCAGATGCACATCAACGAGATCAATCAACTCAAATTATCGATCGCATTTTAGATACCGCAATTGCAGTGATATCCTACAGTTATCATCTATCATCTATCAATTACGATCGCGAAATATATTCAAGAATTGAGTTTTAGCGTAGGTCTCTCGTAGAGAACCCCCCCCCTCCCCGTTGCTTTTCTTCTCGTCGTCGGCGAAAGTACGCGTTCGTTTCCTCTTCCTTTCCTTCAAATAGTTTATCAAAGCAGCGTACGCTAACACGGTTGATTTCAACGTCGTCATTATGGATGTCCGTTGCGCGGACCGGAGGCCCGTATCTCGAAGCGAGTCATGAATTTTCGAAGCTTTCGATTCTCGCTACGGGAACGCGAGGGCCCCTCCACGCCGTATACACGCCGCATTAATTCCGGGGGTGCCTCGAGCATGACTATCCCGGTTTTAATGAGGTTTAACGAGGGCTTCCGTTCTTATTTTCAGCTTTTGTTTACCATTTCGAGCGGGCACTCGATTTATCGATCACTCGCGTTTTTCCGCCACCGCCGTCCATAGAATCTAACGTGCTTCAGAATTAGACGCGCACCCTCGGGTGATTCCTCTCGGCCTAGCCGAAGGGAGAGGAGCGGGAACAATTTATCGCTCCTTCTCGTTCTACGCGTAAATTTGAAAATCTAGCGTACTGTTTGCGACATTTTCTTAATTGTATTGCAACAAAGCCTATTTTAACTCTATCGCAATAAGCTGTGTATCAAATATTTGAAGGAACAAGTTACGCTCGAGTTACGCTGCAAGGAAAATGAGTTTCTTAAAATTTTAAAAAAATTAATATGTAAAAAAATGCTAAAAACGATTAATTTTTTCAGTTTTACTTAATAAAATGTAAATACATAAATGGGATTTCAATTACCGAACGACGTTCAAAATACTTGCGGACTGCGAACGGTGTTAAATAATTGCTACTATTAATTATACATATTAAAAACGTAATATGGAGATTCAATAGAATTACAGATACAATATTGAATGGCATTTTCTCAGGCAAAGAGTTGGCTGACAAGCCGATAAACGAAAGCTCTCGGTGAGCGGATTACAAGTCCAGATTCCGAGGGTAAACCTGTTGTTCGGCGATTGACAAAAATGCGGTGGCGACAAAGATGCGCTTGCTCCCGACCGACGAAGACGAGCGATCGAGACAAAGACGACGCCGCTGTCTTTTGAAACGTCACGATCTTCATAAAGAAATAGAAAGAACGCGGCCGTAAACCAACACGCGGCGGAGCACGAGGGTGAAGAGGGGCCCCGGGTGGCGAGAGAGAGACGGCGAGGGGAGTGCGCAGCCGCCGCCGCCGTCGAGGCAGATTTAATAAAAGCGTCTTTATTGCCAAACGCGAGTCTCCGGTCGGGTGCGTTATAGTTGCACGCGCGCATCGTCTTTACGACGAGCGATTAAAATTGGTATTAACACTCTAACGTTACCCCGCAATAATCCCCCGGTCTCGTCGCTGTCGGCAGGCCGCCGCGCCGGCCATTATCCGGCTCCTCCTGAAACGACCCGGGGACGACGGTCAAGCCGGACCCGAACGACGATTTTGCGCTTTATTTCTCGGCACCGCGCTTTTATCGGACGGAGCACATCCGCCGACGGCGATGACATTGCGAGCAACGCCGGCCGGCCGGCTATGTCATCGTCGTAAGCTCGCCCGTGGCGAGTTTCTTGCCCGCGCTTTAACGCACGATCGTAACGCGATGATCGTAACACGCGGTAACATTTCGATAAGAACGGAATGCTTAATAAATATTGACCGATACGCCGATATAATACAAAATAAATAATGGACGGAATTTTATAATTAATAATAATTTTTATGAATCTTATACGTTTTGCTTCAGGTTTGCGCGCTCTTATCTTGCCCATTGTCAAATACATGTTCGACAAACCGAAAAGCAAAAAAAGGCTATTCCGTAATGACTCGTTTTTTTTTCAAGACACAGGAATTCTCAAATCCGAGAGTACTTTACGCGAAGACAAAGACTCATGGCGATGTGGCGCAACATCGAGACGCTGCTCGTCGGAGACTCGAGGTAGATTACTCGCGAGATTCGATGACGGGATAAGGGCGCGCGATCTCGTCGTTATGTGTTTCGCTCCGCGACGTATGGAAGCGCTTTATGGGGTACGACGGGCGCGTCGCGGCCAATACGAACGCGCGCATCTCGTCGTACTTTAGTTACTGCTACTCCCGGGTCCTCGTATATTTTTTTTTATAAGACCCATATAAAGAGTACCGTAATATATGACCTAGCCGTCTCGTAAAAATAAACGGCATCGCCGCCGATAACGTGTTCCCCTTCGGCGCGACGTGTCATCCCCTCGCGAAAGCCTCCCCCTGCCCCGAGATCCGGTGACGCTATACGCTACGGCCTCTGGCCGAAGGGATAAATCGGGATTACCGCGCGTTTCGTTAATTCGATCGTTCGGAATTCGCGGGAGTGCCGGAGCGCGCCTATAAAATCCGCTCCCCCCCCGTCGAAACTTATTTCCCGCGTTTCCCAGCGTCGAAACAACGCCGGCACACAACGCTCACATTACGCAAGATGAATTTTTCTGCGAAACCTCTCGAGCGATCGAGAGGATCGGCACCGCCAAATCCTCGTGGCGCGTTAATAATAACCTCGCGGCGCGTTGGTAGCCTGAAGGATCATCGGACGGCGCGGCCGGCGGGGCACGGCACACGGAGGCTTCAGTGGCGCGCGGCAAAAACCTAATAGCATCCTGTTTTGTTTAGTATTTCTCGTTTTACGTCGAGAGGGCATGCGAGCGAGCGAGCGAGCGAGCGTGAGAGGGAGGGGGAGGGAGAGAGAGAGAGAGAGAGAGAGAGAGAGAGAGAGAGAGAGAGAGAGAGAGAGAGAGAGAAAGAGAGAAGAAAGAGTGAAGCTGCATCTTCTGACCCCTCGTCCTGCTGGCCATCTCTTCCTCTCGCTCGAAGAATCTCCGACAAAGGAGGCCGCCGCGAGCTTTGGTAGCATGCCTTCGGGACTCCTTCGGCGATGTTTCCCTGGAGTCTGAGATATATTGTCATAACGAAGAGGCCAGGTTAGGCTGTACGGGGGATACTTCTCTTTCAGTCCTCCGCCTCCTCTTTCTTTCTCCGCGTTCTACCCCCTTTCTTTTCCACTCCTGTCTCTCACCCGCTCTTTTGTACCCGTCCACTTTCCAATTTTCCAGAACGATTTCGTTACGCGTGCGAATTTCCGTTTTTTTTTTTTTTCCCCCTCGAGACGCACGATCCTGATACGCCGATTACTCCGATAATAACACCGTAACATCCGGAACTGAATTGTTTGACAAAGGTTGACAAATAACTTGAAAAGAAGTCAATAACAAGCTTGGCCTACCGAATTATTTTGGAGTTATGCAGAAACACGTAGCGAAGGGGAGAAAAATGAAAAATTGCCGGGGCATCGTTATACCGCGAACTCCTTTTTTCAAAGGTACTTGCCGGCTGGAACAATCAGGTTTTTTGTAACTGTATAGCGGGAGTCGAGAGTGCGTTCGGCGATTTTTGTTTTTACACAATAACGGCCGTTTCGCCTACCTGGCGCAATTTTTTTTTCCTTCCTTGGGCTGTACGCGGCCGGCTCGTTATTTGCGCTCGCTTTTGCGATCGCGCGCTCATTGTTCCCGTATGGCCAGTAACATTTTTTCGCGGCGCACGTAATTAACCGCGCAAATGTTCATATATTCATCAAGGAACAATAACCTTGTTAGCTCGCGGTCGACCCGCGGCTCCATAGAACGGCGCAGTGCCCGGAAGGCAACGGCGCGATTGACGTATTGGATTAATAAATATCAGAGGTGGGGAAAGAGGGGGAATATGTCGAGCGTTTCAATGGTCGTCGCGTTACAACTCCCGCGCGCGCAATTTCGCCGCAATTGCCCCGTAAAATCAGATAGATTTTCCCGTGACTCCTGAGACGATCTTCCGCGACGTCTAATCGAAATCGCGGACGCCGCGCCGGCTCTCGCTCTCTCTCCGGAAATATCGGAAAAACGTCAGACGCTCCGTGGTGTGTACCTCGCGCCGTGCTCGGCAGACTATAGATAGACTATCGGCGACGCACACTTGTTGAACGCGTGGTTTATCTTGGCCTATAGATCACTCAGAGTCTAACGAGTCTTCCCCAGTGACTTCTTCCCTTGGTCACCTTATTCGTCTCCTCGCTCGCAGCTCGCGCTGGAACGGTTGCGATTAGCGCGATGCTATTACGGCCAAGTCGTGTATAATATCGTGCGATCGTTATTTCGATCTCTTTTAGAAGTTATTTACAAAAGACATTCATTCTACGTTAATATTGAAATTAAACGGCAGTTGAGCAATGTTATTATTCCTTCTTTTTCAAAATTGCAATATATATCGAAAGAAATGTGGTTAGCGGGAATAGTCGCCGAAGCTCGAAATCGCGCGGACACTGTTGAATTCGTCAAATTATATTCAATTTTTAATCATTCCCGTAGGTCACCACTGCTCCTACTCAATACGCTGTTAATTACTAAAATTAGTAACTAAAGCAATAGAGTTAAAATAATAAATTTCGACACACATGGCAGTTAAAGATAACAAAATGTTACTTTACTCAAAGTGCTGGTTTAAATTTCATTCTTTAATATTTAACAGTGAAAGATGTATTGCTGAGTAAGTGATTACTGTGATTAGTATAGTACTGAAATTATATTTGCTTCCGAATAATAAAATAAAATTATTTTCTTATATCCTCCTTTATTTGTCTTGTATCGATAAAGGAACTGCAGAAAGAGAATACGTAAAATCATACATTTTTCGATGATCGGATACATATCGCTTGGAAATTTTGTATTGTTTGTATCAACCGCCAAATGTCTATATTTTCGTGATTCTTCTCTAAAAGCTGCGAGCGCGCGACCGAAGCAATTGCGCATCGCCCGTGCCGTTCTCCAATTACCTCCGATCGAAATTTTCGCGAATATTTGCCGATTATCGGATCTTCGTTTTGGAGAACTTCCCGGATCGAATATTATCGCGGTAAACTTTCCGAAATCCGCGGCGCGGGCGAGATATCCGGACCGAATGAACGAGAGCTTTACCTCGAATTTTCGATCCGTCTCCAGTCTTCCGCAATTTAGGTAGAAAGTGCATCGCGATAACGTACGAAATTTCGCACGAATATAGAAGGAACATGGCGGCGACAATAATTTGACTCCGCAGGCAATAGCCCTCCGTCTCTCTCCTTCTCCCTCCGTCTTTCTCTCTCGGTTCCTGTATTATTCAAGTCGCCATTATTGGACCCCTTGGTCCGGCTGCTGTGCGACACGCTCTCTCGCCCCCGCGGGACGACGCAATTGCATCTGCTCGGAATGAGAGTGGGCGAGAGGGGTGGGTCCACTACTCCGCCGCGTATCGCAGCCGTGCCGAAGGAGAGAGTACCGTGGGCGTTTAACCCCTCGATGTGAACTTCGGATCTAGTTACTTAAGTTCGGTGCTCGTGCAAATAAAAGGAGGAGCGTAATTTATGGCCGGCGAGATATCGGGACGTAGGGCCGCAGAAGGGGTGAGAGAGGCAGCGGAGGGGGAGGGCGATGGAGGGATAGCCAGAGGACGGAATAAAAATGAAACGCGCGCGGTGTCATTGATCCGGATAGGACGGGATATAGGGATAGGCAAGGAAGAGACGGAAGTGAGCGAAGAAATAAATAGGCCGGAGAGAGTATTCTACTTATTTCTTCAGACTTGAAATATTATTGTAGTGATTTTGCCTTCGTCTTTCATCCGTCTGAATACGAGAAGGAGGATAAGATCGGAAATCCTCTTCTCTCCAGGAAAACAGAATTTCAGACTGCGCGTCTCGAAAATAAACTAGATAATATGGATATAAACTCAGTTAAGCGAGAACATGTGAACTAACATTGATCTCTTGGTATTTATTTTTATCTTTTAACTCTTATGTCAAAACAAGCAAGTTTATATAAAATTATTTTTTATAATAAAAATAAAACATTGTTTTATTGCATTATCTTTGAGTAATTATATTACAAGCTTTAATTAAGTTATGAAGTTGGTTTTTCTTACAGTTAGAATAATATACATGATGGTAAAATTAATAATATTATATTGCCCCACTTTTCTCTCCCCACTTCTGAGATACAGAGTCATAATAAGGTTTCATCAAATTAAATAAACGCATTCCTGATGCTAAATCAAAATACATAACCGATATAGAGTGAAATAAGTTGGTAAATTATAAATAACAAGGTAATTTCTCCTTTTTATAAAGCTACAGCGATAATTTCAGCGATAAATTAACGGGATCTTATCGCGAAAACTTTAGGCTCAATACGCAACCCTTTTCGAAGCAGGGCGCGCAAACTTTTCTTCCACGCGATTCCGGGGTCAGTACTCCAGACACGCCGCCTCGTATCGCGTCTGAATTAACATTTATCCGATGCGTTCTGTCTTAACGAGAGGCACGCAAATCACGAGAGCCCACGGCGTACGTAATTTGTGAGTGGCGGAAGAGGGAGGTGTGGGAGGGAGGGAGGGAGGGGGAGAAAATCGTTGAGAATCGCAATCCCGTGGCCTGACATAAATTAGTCGTGGCTTAAATCCCGGTCTAATCCATCATAAATAACTCCGTGCAGATGCGTGTACATGCGTGCGCGCATGGGGATTCCGTCCCCCTAAATTATTTCGAAAAGATCGCGGCCCACGTGCTGCATCGCGCCGTCGGACGCGTATATATATACGCGTGTATACCAGTATATATCCGACTAGTGCTTAACCACCTGCCAAATACGCGAGACATTTTTTAATCCGCATTGACGATTTATTCGCGCGGACCCGGGGCGCCCGACGGTCTCTGGCACTTTACAGAAATAAAAAAAAAAATGCTTCCGTTACTCCCGCGCGTTTCTTTTTCGAACACTTTCTCCGGGCAAATAACAGTCGCAATTCTTTTTTTTTTTCGCCCTCTTTCGAATGAGGGCTAGCGATAACACAAGTGACGTAAAATGACGACTGACAGCCGGATCGTTAAGCACTTAACTTTCTCGATTCCCGAACTCGGTCACTGTATGATCAATGTTTCGCAATAAAAGTCATGACGTGTATATATGGGGAAATATAAATTTGTTGTGAGTATCCAAAGTTGGGCTCTCGATGATCATCCGAAAGCACGAGCGAACTGAACTGAGCGATACATCATGGCCGCGAAACTTTAATTGTCAATAATATAAATGTTAAATGGCGCCATCCCCCCGAACTCCGTTCTCGAAGTCATAGTCGAGTCGCGCAACATCGCCCTCGAGTCGAACCCCGGATCTTTAATATTAATGGACAAGTTAGTAGACACCCTCTTTCCCCGAGATGTAATGACGTCGATGATGGGCGCCGTTACGAATGCCGCTCACCCGCGTACGTCCTATATGTTCGAGCGTGTATATGTATGTATCGAATGCGAGCAGGTGAATAGAGGCGAATATGTCTCTCTAGGGTCTTCGTAGTCGCTTTGCATTTTAACGCATTCTTGTGTCAAGTTCGACGAGATGAAACATTCCGTCCAGAGAAACGAAATAAATGTTACATAAGAAGTTCGCGATATAATTAACGCTTGGATACAAACGATGCGAAAAATGTGAAGGGAGAACGTTGAGTTTTAATATAAAAAAAAAAAAAGAAATCAACGCGATCCCGCGAATTTCTCCCAATTAACTTTGTTAATCCCGCGGCGGTCCCGCGACTGTTGAAAGATTTCCTTCGCATCGTGCCGTTTCATCGTTTGCAATTGCTTTATCGGACGCGCGTAACCAGATCGATAATTACGTGTTACTTAATTACTCGTTTTCTGCCGGAGCATTAAGTCGCCGGGGCACGAGAACGCGAGATCAATTAATTATACCTGACTTGTGCGCGCTGCCGTGGCATTTCTCCGTTCGGTAATAACATCTCGTAACGCCCGTAGCTATTAAAACTCTCTCTCTCTCTCTCTCTCTCTCCGAGCGAGGCGGCAATCGCGCAAACTCCATTAAGACGCGCGCCGCGCGCGCGGTCCGTCGAGTGCGTTCCCTCCGCTATACATCACTACCGCGCGCCGAGCTTTAAATCGGTCACAAAATTTATATTAAAACATCTGTCGGATGGCCGTTCTCTCGTAAAAGCTCGTAAACCCCGCTCGCATGAAGCAATGATTACTAAACAAAGTTTTTGCACCTGCCGCGGTAGGTACTTATTGTTGGGTAGCCGCAAGAAGGATCGCCGCGCGGTATTCCGCGGTGCGTTAATGAGAAGCAATTTGCCGTTTTAGTGTTGCGCCAAGTATTTAACGACGGTCCGATGGTCTGAAATATAAAAGAAGAGCTTGGGAAACACTGAATGATCCACTTACGAGTTTTGGCTGAGATATCTTCCCTATTATGTTTTCTTTCAAGACACTTTGAGACGATTTCAAACGATTAAGAGCTAGTTTATTGATTTCGATTAATTATTTAATAAAGTGCCTTGCCAATTGTAATAATTTATAAAAATATGAACAAATCTTGTTCATACTAATCGCTGTAGAAAAATGTTAACTGTACAGTAAAACATAATAAGTATAAATTCTATTTATTCCTTCAAAGTATTATTTTTAAATAATGTTAGCACAAAATATGATTTTTATATATCATATATATATTTAGACATTTTATTTGCACATCGCAATACTATCGTATAAAAATAATTTCAATTAAATAGATTTAAATCTTCAAAGTCGAAGGGAGACTTTCAGATCGCAAAGAGATTTATCTTTACTATTTTAACAAAATCATCCGACTCGGCTGCTATTAGATTTTTTACCTTGTGAATGAATACAATTATCATATCCGTTATGTATACATAACATAGAAGAATCCTATCTCATCTTTGGAATTCTGAAAGATCAATCTTCATTCCCTTCGATAAGTAAAGGTGTAATCTACTCGGGCCCGACTAGAGCGATCATGCTCCGCGGCCTCTTCTAATCTAGCCTCGAACGGATGGAGGAAACATGAAGAAAGGGAAAGAAGCGCAGAGGAGGAAGAGCGGGAACAAAAAAGCAAACAGCCCCCGTCCAGTTTTCCTGCCTCTGCCGCGTTCTACGCGATCCTTCCTCCTCGCTGTCGGCATTTTCCGTGGTATCGATGTGAAGAAAAAAAATGAGGTGGACGGGCGGGGGGGAGGGGAAGAGGACGAATCGTGATAACTGGGGCGTAATGCGCGCGGAGAGGCATGTATAGAGGGGGACACGAAATGGAGAGCACTCTCGATTTGCCGGTGGCTCGATCTTCCCGGTCGATCTTTTGTCAGGAGCTAGTTTCTCGTAGAAAAAGGGGCACCACGATGGAGGCGGCGTATAAGAGGCGGAAGGTACACGGGACATAGAGAGAAGAGAAGAGAAGAGCAGCAGCAGCAGCAGCAGCAGCAGCAGCAGCAGCAGCATCGGCAGGGGCAGTCAGCGCGGGGGTGGGAAAAATGGCGAATCTCGCTAACAAGCTTTCGAGGAAACTTGTGGGGAAACAAGCTCGAGGCTGGTTTCGTAGCTCAAGTGTACTCGAGCGGAGAAAGCTGAGCGTGCACACGCGTATATTTTCTTTCTTTTTTTTTTATTTCTCTCTCTCTTTCTCTCTTTCTCCCTCCCTCTCTCTTTTTCCGCTTCTTTTCCGGGATCGTCGTCCCTTGCCCCCTTCTCAAGCGCCCTCGCCCTTTCTCTCTTTCTCTCGTTCTGTTTTGCGTAACACGCACGCTGGAGCGTGCTCGAGCGCTCCACCCTTTACACCGCGATGCTCACTCGAAAATCCAACCCTTTTTCAGCCGGGCCGACCAATCGGGCGCTCCCGCTCCCGTTGTATCCGCCAGTGCCTACGTCGCACTTTTTCGTTATTCGTCATTCGACCGGTTCAAAATTTCATTCGTTACCCTTTACGGTATGTCCTCACGCGAAACAGTTCTGTTCGCGGGCTACTTCCGGTGCACTCGCGCAGATGTTCTCTCAGAACGAGAAGATTCCCGCTCTCTCCGCCGCCGAGTTCGGCCGCCACCCTTGGCTACCTATAAGCCGCCCGTTGCTCTTATCCTCTCCTTCTCGTCTAGCCACAATATTCCCGCTGATATCACGGCGCTCTTTCAATTCCGACCGAATTTGCCGGAGTGCTGCCAGTTCTCGAGCGCCGCGTTGTCGTACACAATATCGCGTTCGCAGTTCTTAAGGGATCTAGATAAAAGAGTCACGGTCGGTCTCGCTCCGCGTGTACTTGGCACGAGACACTACCGTGTCTCTTGATCCACGAAATTTCTATATAACATATCCGTATTTGAATTTCAGATTTACCTCCTTTTTCCATTTAACTTTTCGCCTGCTTTGCATTATTATTTATTAAGAATACACAAAAACGCAAATGAGCGATAATTTCAGTATGGTATGTATTGAAAAATAATAATTAAATCCCCGAAACAAAGTATATCGGGAATGTCTAAACGCGACGGCTCAGCTCTCAACTCGACAAGAAATGTTCTCATTATGAGAGGGGAACAATGCGCATGCAGGTACGCGAGCGTAACGTAACGTTCTCCCCTCTGCACCCTTCGTCGGGCATTTTCAGTCCCGACTGTTGACTCGCACGGATCCCCGTAACGCTTTATTACTTATTTGGCCGGAAAGAGCCGGGCGAGAATGCGAAGAACGCGAGTTTTTCGCCGAAACGAACGAGAGGCCGGCGCGCTTAACCATTGCACCCCGGTCGGTTTCGCGCGCGCGGCGCGCGGCGGCCCGGTAGTGATGCAGCGCGTGCATATAGATGGGACCGGAACTAGGCGCGTAAACAAACAGACAAACAAGTCGCATTCAGCATCCCGCGGATTGTTCCGTGAATTTTGCAGCAGTCATATTCATTTCTGAGATTGGCTTCTTCCAGCTTAGCATGCGCTCGCTCGCTCCGCCGCGCCGCGCCGGCGGTGCCAGAAGAAGGGAGGAACGATTCCGTCTCCTATCGGAGATGCGAAAGGGAGGCCGCCGAAATGAAACTCCGGAGCGAGAGAACGCGGAAAAACGGCGGAACAACGGAGCGGCCACTATAAAAGAGAGGAGAGATAGAACGAAAGTGAGCGTCCGGATCGATCGATTTCGTCTTGCCAGGAAAATTCGCGATCTCGCCGCAATTCGACATCTGCCTATGTACAATCTCGCGGTAAAGCCGCACACCGATAAAATCTAGTCCCGGTCGCGCCAGTCCGCGAAATTGTGTCTATATTGTCGGGAGATCGATCGTATGAGCTCGTCTTATCTCGCGACGCTTGGATCTGGATAAGAAATTACAGATTCGCCCGAAAGCGATACGCGATGCTAAGAAGACACAATATTAATAGAAACTGGGGGAAAAAAAACGACAGGACTTTGGCACGCGTATATCCTTGATTCGGCTATCTGATCTATCTCGTCGGGAAACTCTCGCGATCTCTCTCCGTTGTCCCGTTTGCAAATATTACGGAAGTTGTTTACCGGGAAAATTTACGATCCCCCGCGGGGAGACGCCTATATACGATTCTCTCGAAAAATTTTTAAGCGGTATCGCACAATCGAACGGACAAAAGTGCCGCATTATCTCGCTGTTGCGTAAAACTTGTCGCGAGAAAAATTCAGATAGACGCCTTTACGACTTCTCTCGGAATCCCGGCTCTGCCGTCCACATTTATCTCCGATATCTCCGGCCGTTGCCCCAAACACTTTTAATGAGGCCCCATTTATAAAGCTTTTATCATATCTCTCGTATGCAATCTTAATTTCATTCCTCTGGTAATTGTCTGTGTTCTTTCGAATATTTTCTTTAAGTAGTTAGACAATTTCTCTCTCCGCGTGTTATCGCACATGAGACTGCCCGGTGAACGACCGGGGGAAGTTGACAAAAATATCGTTAGATAATAGGTGCTTTCCATTTACATCAAAACTCAGATAATTCTCACTTGTGACGTCGTTCAATCCTTTTTGGCAATTAATGAATAATAAAGACAGAATGACATCACAAGTGAGAATTATCTGAGTTTTGATGTAAATGGAAAGCAACTAATATAATATCGCGTTTTACAAGCCCGCTTCTCGTATCGTCGAATCTTACAAAAATTTAATAAAACTGAAAGGCAAAAGGGGGGGGGGGAGTCAATTATCCCGGTGCCCCGTTGTTGCATGCCACCTTAATTTGGTGGCGCGGCATCCCCCGCGCGCGCTCCAGCGACAGCATCGGCGCACATTAAACCCAACGTTAAATCGCGGCTATTTTCGGAAGGTAAGCTTCCCCCTTTCTCCGTCTCCACCTTCGCGATGCGCTCCTCTTGGAACGCGCCGCGACGTTCCAACGCAGAAGGGGATCGCGCAGAAAGGTATCCGCGACATCTCATAAACACGAAATCAATTTTAATCCTCGCCAGACGGTCGCTCGCGCGTATTTATTTATAAGCTCCGAAACTCCTGCTTCCTGGTACGGACGTTTTCGAGGTTGCGCTGGATTCCGTTCTGTCCTTTATTTCCTTGAAAGGGGTGTCTATGAAGAATTAACCTTCCGCTTCTTCGCATTTTATTTAAAAAAATAAATCAGTATTATACATTTTCCTATACACACCTTATGTATATAATAAATTCAAGAAAATTATTATTGCTTCGACAATTTTATGGACATCCTTTCGACGGACATATGCTCGCTACTCCTTCCAGAAATTATCCAAATCCGTTCTTCTTTCTTTCTTTCCTCCCGTTTTCTTCCGCGGAGCGCGCGCGGGCGCCGGTCACTCGCGGCCGGCCGATCGTCTCGGCTGGAAAATTTAATTAAACTCACGTGCGGCTGTAAATTATCGCGCTATCGACAGGGATGTCAGGTGGAACCTGTCGCGCGACGAGGGCACGCGGGGCGCAGCGGGCCCCGAGGGGGCGGAGGGCGCGAACGGACGAGGTAAAGGGAGCGGCCAGGGATCGCGCCGCGGTGGTATAGTAATACATTTCGTGTTGTGGTCGCTGTTAGCACCGTTAAACTAGCCTTTACTGTTCCGCTTCGGGCCTTTGAACGTCGCCGACTACTCGGTCGCGGCCAGCAGCCGTGAGCAATAAAACGCGTTCACCATAAAATGCCGCGTCTCCACCGAGCACCGGAGCTGCGTGACCTCGACTGTTGCCCCCCTCCCTCCCCCTCCCCCTCCTCCTTCTCTTCTCGTCACACAAAATACGTTGTTCTTACTCGTACACGACCGAAGTCACGCTTGGTCTACGGCTTTCGTGCGACACGTTTAGTCGCGCGTGCAAAAAATTAAAGTCCCACTGATAAAATTATGACTCCGTCAACATATAGCCCAGATTTAGGACCGCGAACTTGCGGCCGCGCTGAATCCGAAGTTTCGTCTAACACTCGCGTGACAAGTTCGCGTAAAGCATTCTAGACTGACAATCGGATGGTCGCGACTCGGTGTTAAATCTTGAACGACGACGAAGATTCCTACGCGAACCAAAGCGGTGTGAATGCTTTCTGAAGAATATGATCAAACGACGTACTGACGATGAAGGATGCAAGCTTTTTTGCGTAATAAAAAATTTTTGTCCCTACTGAAGTACACTGTTTAAATTCATAATGTCAAATTATACACAATTTGAATCATTTTTAGCATTCCTATAGATCGCCACTGCTCCCACTCAATATGTCGTTAATTTAACTAAAATAATGGAGTTAAAATAATAAATTTCTGCATGCATGATAGTTAAAAATAATAAAATGTTATTTAACTTGAGGTATTGGTTTAAATTTCATCCTTTAATATTTAACAGTGTACAGAATTAGTTTGCAGTGTGTTATATACTCATTTTTATACAATATTCTCTCTCGCAAATTGTATCTGTAAATAATTTCAAAGATAGCTGTAATATTTAGAATTTTTATTTCCAATTTATTTCTCTTATACGAGCGAGATTTCTTAATGCGATTTGTGTCCTGGCTTTTTAATGACGGCGATTGATAATATCTATATAAAAGTACTCTTTTTTCAAATGATCCAGATCAAGAGAGAGCGTTTCTCAAATAACCGCTACTTATCCGTTACGAGATCGATCAAGCGTAATCCAGCGAGCGATCGACCGATACGATAAGTCGTCGAGGAGCACGTGAAGGGCCGCGATTGTTCAAAGGATACCGATAGTACTTGCGAAAGAATGGTCTACTGTCGCTCTGAATATACCCGGTTTCCCAGCGTATACGCCGCGATACATTATATTTCGAAGTTAGCTCGATATTTTTCACGTTCGAGATTTGCTCCTTCTATTTTATATTCTTTTAATTTCTCGCGATAAAGAGTCGTGCTTGCGAGCACAAATTACACACCGTGGGCAGCAAATTCTTCGTTTTACTAGACACAGAAATTATATAATGCAGGAATCGATAGCCTGAATCTATTGTGTGTCGAAAGAGTGACTTGTGCACATAAACTAGGCCGCTCGGTGCATACGCGATCACGAATTACGATATAAGAAATATGGACCGCCGCACACGGTATTAACGTGGTGCAAATTCTGCGATTTTGCATGCGTTGTTTCCTTTTTCTTTTATATAGTATAAAAAATAAGTTTCTTATCGCGCTCGTGCGTCTGATTGCCGCTGCACGAAACGCAGCATACGACGAGAGCAATGCTGCGAAAAGAGTCATAGATAAAGCGTCGTAATTCGATTGACGCGGTTAAAGGGATAAAGCCTCGCCTGTATATGGAACGGGTGACGCTCGTTTTTCTCAGATTACGAGCTACCGCAGAGGAACAAACTGGCTGCACACAGTGCTGCAACTTTGCTTTAAAAAAAAAGGAAAAGGGGGAAAAGTAAAAAGGCGCGCGCGCGCGGTATAGACATCCGGCTGTGCATCCGTTCCTCGCGTCCTCCCCGGCTCGTCCGAGGCTGACCGTCAAAGATAACGTATACGGCGCGCTTCCGAAAAATCTCGTCTTTGAAGTGACGCGGCCAAAGCGCGACGAGGGCGCGTTTCGCCCAGAGACGATGCTGCCGTTTACGTTTACGCGTCCCGCGAGGCGAGGATTTTTATTTCGAGAACGTATCTTTATCGCGTGTCTCGCGCCTTAGGTATAGAACACGAGCGACGATGCGCGTAACGATCAAGCAACACGTCTCGGAATCAACCGTTCCAGCCGTAGATTCAACGGCGGGTTCTTCCCGCGCTGAGAGAGAGAGACTTCGCTTAAAAGACCGACTTGTCGCGAATTTGTATTTTTCATTTTGACACCTCCTGATCTTGTCTTCAAAGTTGTCTTTCAAATTGTATTTTTCATTTTTACGTCTCTTGATCTTGTCCTTAAAATTAATTTAAATCAATCACACTATAGTTCCATTCCACGTAGCTTCTTTAAAGATAAAAATGCGATACAAACGTTCTAATTATCAAGTTATCGAACCTCAAATTTTCCCTTCTCATTATTGAATTAAATGCGGTATAATTACCGTGTTTCTTATTTCGTTCTCTCGCTCGTTTGCGAAGTAGCGGGGAATTACAACGCCACGATCTGACGACTCTGCGGGCCCACAGATTGGCCAGATTCTCGGGTCATGGAGCACGCGAGACAATGGCTTAATAAGCGGAAAATCCATACGCAAGAGGAGGGAACGGGCGGGCGAGGGGAGGAGGCCGGTTTAGAGGGTAAACACCGGGGTAATTGGGAGAAAGCATAAAGAATTTTCTGCTAAATTGAGCCGCTTCCGTTGAGATGGAATTTCTCCCGGTGGCTGCTGGCCCTCCCCGACGCGACGACGTAGCCGCGCAATGAAAGTTTTCCAATAAGAAACGAAAGAGCTAATCAGACTTTCTCATGTTGTACCAGCTCGAGGGGGGGGTCCCTCTCAATGGACCGTGTACGCGTATCTATGTTTACGTCTCAGCCGAAAGTCTCTTTCTCTCACCGCGTTGCCTTACGTTCGTCGCGCACCCGCACTCTCGTTCTCTCCGTTTTTTAGCTCCAGATTTCCTGATTCGATCTCCGCCGCGCGTTCTTTCTTGCTGTCCTTTTTTCCACTAATGTTCTGCAGCCCGAAAAAACAGATCGGAAAAATATCCCATATTAATTTCAATTATTCGTTTACGACATGAAAAAAGAAAAATATTTTTTATCTTAAAAGTGCAAATAACGATTGGCACTCTTATTCATTTCGCCAAAACTATTGTTGTACATATATAAAGAGATAGAAATAGAAGATGAATGAAAGATACTTAGCTTGACGTAAAAAATTGGAGGTTCGCGTGCCGCGAACGACAAGCTATCACAAAGTATTTGTTGATAAATGATCGAATTTGTCAGAGGACTCGTATTTAGGGCACCTCGCGAATGGCATTGGCACACATCGTTCTTGCACACGATATTTGTACGATCTAACGA
This sequence comes from Temnothorax curvispinosus, assembly GCF_003070985.1. Lineage (NCBI taxonomy): Eukaryota > Metazoa > Arthropoda > Insecta > Hymenoptera > Formicidae > Temnothorax > Temnothorax curvispinosus. The sequence continues at coordinate 2,095,617 of NW_020216437.1, read as the reverse complement.
TGCGTGCTTGCGAAATGTCCTGCCGGCTGGCGGCAAAACACACGATAAATATCGCGATACACCTCGTACACGTGATTTCGTAGCGCTATTCGTAGGACCATTCAATCTCGGAGGCCCTCTCCGCTTCGGGCCCCTTTGAACCTCGAGTCGTCGCACGTGTTACGTGATTTACGATATTATATTATTCCGCTTTACGTTTACATTTTATTCGAGTAATACGACGAGGATTTATATCGAGCGCGGCTGTTACCCGCCAAAAGTTATCTTCCCGCACGTCCGCGATTATTCTCAGCGCATACTTGTGCGTCGCGCTTTGATCCCGTCCGGCGGACAAACAAAAAACTGCACGTCGAAGGTACGACGCGACGTGGCCCCCACGGTTTCGTGTTCGCGAGAACGCGTGGAGATTACCGCGAGCGTCTTCCAGCAATCCGAACAATTCCGGTAACCGGAGTGATATGGAATATTCATGAGCGAGTCGCAAAAAACCTCCTCGCAATGCGGACTTTCACAAGTGAAAACAAATCTAGACTTTATATGTTGGGTATTACGGTGTGCGAGAGAAACTTTATTCCGCAATATTCAACAACGGAGATTTGTTTTTATTTCTAATCAGTATTTATTGATGAACGATGGATTTATAGAAGTCAAATGGCTGAAGCGATTCATCCGCGCGCGATCTCTCGACATTGACGATTTACGGCTTACGATTTCCCACGCGAACCTGGACGTCTCCGATAGACGGGCTCGACTTCTCAGTTTATCGTACACACGGCCTGTGTAAGTCCCATAAGCCAATAATGGGTACCGACGAAATGGTTTCGAAGATTTGAGGAACGCGGCGAGCGACCGCGACCGCGGTACAAAGCGCGCCGCCACAGGCGAGCCCTGCCTGCGAGGACTGCGAGATAATTGTCTTCTTAGCGAAGGCATACACGCGCATATACCGCGAGCAAAGAGAGAGAGAGAGTGAGTGAGTGAGAGAGAGAGAGGGTGGGGAGGGGAGGGGTGGGGTGGAGAGGCATGAATGGTGGTCTCACATACGCGGGGCGACGCACACGCGGGACAAAATAAATACTGTGTCGGCCGCTGTATACGTTGTGTCTCACGTCGGAGCCGTGTGTACACGGCGGGTCGAGAGTGCCAAAGCCATCCACTCGATCTTTCACCTCTCGTTTCGGAGAGGCGAAGCGATCTCGATGGAAATTTTTCATTTGTGCAGAAAAAGGCGCCGTTTCATTTGCGAAGGGAAAAGAGCACGCGATAATTCCTCCTTCGATGTTAACGTCGTTCCTGAATGATAATACGATTATCTACCGCGCCCTATTGACACACAAAGCACATAATAATCCATATGATTTAATGACAATGATTTACTCTCTTATCAATTGAATTTGTTTAGCTACGATGACGAATAATCTTCGAGTTTTAGTTGGATAAATAAAAAACTTTTTAAGAATTAAGCCCGGGCAATAAGAACAGGAAATAACCAAAAAATCGTTAATTGCAACCTAAAAAATTCGAATGTTATAATTGGTTGGCAACAGGCAATAAGCACAGAATTTCCAACGTGACGGAAACTGTGTCTATTGCCTCTGTCACTGTTTATTTTGTATTTATACATGATTTCTGTTCCCTGTTCCTATTGCCTGTTGCCTAGCATTGCGAGGGGCTTTAAAAATGCGATTACATAAAAAAAATTCGTGATTCAAATTCGAAAAGACTTTCTCAAAATTTAAATCAAGCGTTTTATTTTTGGTTTTAATCTGAAACGAATTGTTCTCCAATTCGTAGCAACAAATCCATTCGTCGTTCCTTCGCGCGCGATAGTATCGAAACATCCCTCTCCTACTCTCCTCTCCGCGCTATCAACTCCTTTTCTTCTTCATGTCACTCGGGCCGATGTTCCTTTTTTCTTCGCCTCTCGCCGCTCCTCATTTCGCGTTCCCCGCCTGTCGCGGCGAGTGGGCGGCGAGCGGCAATTAGCATACTCGCGTGATCAAAGCGGTAGGACGCGCGACAAGAATTAACGACCACCAACAAGACGACGACTCTCTTTCCTCGCGCGCACGCGATGAATCGCGGCGCGGCACCCACGCGCCCGATGATCCGCGCGCGTCCACGCGCGAATATACCGGTGGTTACATATCGCCCCGTGACTGCTTCTGACGCAATCGTTGAGTTCGACGTGCCGACGTCGTCGCGCGTAGATCAGAAATAGCCGACGTACGCGCGAGATGAGCGGTAAAATCGTACGCACCGTACGCACGGACGGAAACGCTCCGGCTCTTCGATCATAGCGAAGAAAAACGTGAGATTAAGATTCTCGAGAGAAAAATATCGAAACTTTTGGAGATGGTCCGCCAAAAGAATTTCTGCAAATACAGTGATGCAAATGAGATACACAGATCGAGATTGAAAAGCAAAATTATCCAAAAAATTACCGCGAATATCGGAAAATATATGTTACTATTAACAAATCTTCTGAAGATCACTCAAAGTAGAGTCGTACGTTATACTTTGGATTGAATTGTTAATTAAATGTTACATAAAATTAACTCACGTGCACAGTTAATCGACTCTTTGACTCTCAAAGCCCACTTTTTCTTTATTACTTGTTAATTTCAATATCGAGAGTCTTCAGTCAATCATATTAAAAGTATTACCATCAATAATTAAATGGTATATTAATAGATAATTTATACAAATCGAAATTGGATAAAGGATCGGTATTTATAACATGGTATAAATTTATAGAGCGATAAGGATTGACATATTAAGAGGGTGGTGCGCAATTGGAGAATTTATATCTATCGAATTGATACGGCGAATACTTATAGAGATGTACTCGGGTACTCGACTATTTCCGTCCATAGCTGGAGAGAGAGTTACGCAGAGATGGGATATTTATGGAGGATTGCCGACATTTTCTTCTTCTTTGCTTTGAAATGAAGGCCTCCATGCAAAGCGCTTTACGAGAATGCTTTGATTTATTTTCAGTCGCCTGCAGCGTCTATCATACGGACTCTGCAGATCAAGCGTGCGTGGCGCCTCGTCACGCGTGACTATATACTCCGGTTTCCCATGCGTTAATTACTCGCTCACAGCGCTCGTTACAGCGTTTTCCTCGCCTTCAACCGTTCGTCTTCCTTTTGTCAGGCAGCGCGCGACGACGTACGTTTTCGCGACGTCAAGTCGTATCTCTCTTCTTAAGAGAAAGGACTATATCTATAAAACCAAGAGTTAGGTTTCCATTGGTCATAATTGAGGGAAAGGAGATATCCCTAAAATTATTTGTTACTTTTAATTTGTGACTTATGCTTGTCGTTAGACACGTTAAATGTCCACAAAAGCGACGGTACGCTTTATTTTTCGCACCGACGACCAATGTCGGGCTTTGCAGCCGTGATTCTTCTCACCGATGAATGCGACTTCGAATGACGAGTTCAACGATCGGTCATATAATGACGCGCGCGTCACGTAACATATCCCATTAACTTTCGACAATACGGCCGTAGTCGGAAAACGCGGGTATCTCCCACTTCTCTTCCGTTTTCTCCCCCTCTCCGATCTCAGCCGAGCATCCTGAAATGCAAATCGCATGTGGCGCGGCGCAATATGCTAATGCAACCATCGTGGTATCCGACAACATTTGTCTAACCGAGCGTTAAGATCCTGCCGGGGCACTTCGCCGCGGCTCCTTGTTTCACGCGTGAACGACCCTTAACCCGGCGCAACGAAAGCCTGAACCAACATGGGGGAGGGCTGTTTTCGCACTACGGCTATGAGGATATCCGTATTGGGTCGAAAAACGTAAGCCAGATTGATGTACCGCGCGCGCGAGAGAGATTTATCGAAACGATATTTATCGGTGACGACGTCTGACGGATTTTTCAATAAATAATGTAGCGAACGGCGACGTAAAGTGTACTTTATTCGCTGTCCAGGTACCAGGCACTTGCCCTTTTTTGCTCTTTTATATACCTAGATTTTCTGAAAATTGACTGTCCCAAAAAAATTTCTTAAATTTCGTTCAGTCGTGAAGTGATCTTAATATTATGAGACGCAAAATTTCAAATACCTCTATCTCTCTTTTTCTATGTATTTTATTTATATGTTCACAGTGTTAAATTCTTAATGTCAATAAGTTATGCTAAATTTTAGTTATTTTTGACCATTTTTGTAGGTGCTCCTATTCAATATATATTAATTTAACGAAACCAATGAAGTTAAAATAATATTTTGTGTTAAAATAATGAAATTCGATACACATGGTAGTTAAAAATAACAAAATGTTATTTAACTCAAGGTAGTGGTTTAAATTTCATCCCTTAATTAATATTTAACAGTGCAAGAGATTGGGAATGTCGATTAGTACCTATATCTCGAGTATATCTCGGGGGATTAAACCCGAAAGCTTAAAACTACGATGTATGAAAAAATATACGTCCCATATTTTAAGCCTCCGTACATGTCCGAAGCTCATCAAGAACAGGGACCGTTGCCAACGTTTCCTCGTCACGAACTTCGAGGCAGTTTGCCTGGCGGAAGCAATCTCTTACTGACACACTGCACGCTCGCACATTTGTTTACGCGAATCAAGACGCGAAAGGAACGGCGGATAAATAACGAGCACTTTTGCAGAATGAATGTCCTCGTGTTGCTGCAGTGTCTTTCGTGATTGATTCAGAACGATTAGCGCCAACTGATCGTGGAGATTTCAATTTCTATCGCGAGGTAATCACGTTATTACCACAATAACGATGAATTTCACGAACGTCTAAGTTTAAAACATTAATTATATTTTATCATCGTGAAAATAAATAATGTACTTGCGAGAGAAAAAAGAAGACATATAGGTATAAAAGAAAATTGATATATAATTATCACGGTACCGAAAACGTTGAAAAAATGTTCTCCGCACGCGCAGCCACAACATTTGTACTCTAACCACCCTAATTAGCGCCCCCCTAGCGTTACGCCCCGGGGGGTGCCGTGGGTCCGTCTCCTTCTGTCGACCCCCCCGTTCCAGCCAGCTATATAACGCACTTTCCCAACGATCCAACGGAGGTCAAGTCAATCCGTTGACGCGATCGAAAAATTACTGCGGGCAAATATCCCCGAGCGAATATACACACGTACACGCCGCCGTTCCCCCTCGCCGGTTGCCATTACGCAACGAGGGTAGAGAGATCGAGGAGTGCGTAACGTGCGGCGGCGGTGGTGCAACGAGGGACTCTCCTTTCGGTAATCGATACTAATTAGAATGAGGCGAAGTTTCGGACCGTGTGCCGGCGCTCGTGCTTCAACGGTACGCCAACGTTTCACCCCGATGGGTTATCCCCCGCGCGTCGTCCCCCTCCCCCTCATCCACCCCGTCCGCTCTCTTCCGGGGAGGGGGTTAATATCGACGAGACGTACCTAACGTATTGTAGGCTTTCGTAGAATTTATCCGGCCATTATATCGGCGGCCGGATTGAGTGAGTGTTCTCGACATAAATGGGCCCTATCACTGTCACACGAACAAAGCCGCGGCCCCGACGTGGTTATGACGGCAACGCGATACCCGCTTTCGAGAGTAATAATATAATAATCGCGGTTGTTTCGCCGTCGTCGTTGAACCACGCGGGATCGTCTCTCCTACCCGTCTCGTTCTTGTCTCTAAGTTCCCTTTCCGCTCTCCGGACGTGAATAGGAACGCGGGAGAAAAGCAAGCCGCCCCGACCGACGCGACGGTTCTCCTCCGGCGCGCGCGGCCGGATACATCAGGCGAACCTGAATATGGATTCCATTCTTTCATATCGGCGCTTTGTGCAATTATTCTGCTTCCACCCTCTCTCCTCTGTTGCTCTTTTATCGCCCCCTGCCACCCCCTCGTCTTCTTTGTACGCGCGTTTCTCCTCTCCTCAATGAGGTCCGTCTCCATGCACTTGGAGTAATTTTTTTGTGTATATTTTGATGCACATACAGGTTTTCTACCAAAACAGTCCTTCGGTTGACGGATCTATGATTTAAAAAAGCCGTTCCGCGTGTGCTTCTTCAGGAATAACACAGTTTCAGTGATATATGGACTTCGTTTGTTTAAATAAATTTTTTAAAGTTTTAAAATGTTTTGTTTATTTAAAGGATTACGGGGTGAAAATAAAAAAAAAATGCTACAAATTTATTAAAGTGAAAAATATTGTTAATGAGTGTGAGCATATTAAAAATCCTCTAAAACATCCCTATATCGGAGAAAATCTATTCTTCAGTCAACGTGAGCGAATCCACGCACGTAGGGACAAAGGATTGCAAGCAGAAAGCGATGGTCTCCCCATCGTTTTTTTTTTCCCGTTACGTCCTTGACCGCTTTAACCGATCGCCCGATATCGATTGCGCCCACCGCAAAACTAGACCGGTTGTCCGAACAATCAACCCGTTTCCGCTAACGACGCTTTTGGTTACTGTCGCTCGTCTTGATTGTCTCGGAATGGCATTTCCGAGAATTGAAGAGAAACGGTGCTATCAAAACGAGATAAAATCGAAGACAGATCTATAGATAGACTCATATAGATTGAAAGGGCAAGGAGTTAAAACTGATGGCACTATCCAACAACGCTCGGTCTTATATTTAAAAATGCATGAAAAAGACAATTGCAAAAGATATTTCTGTTTTCAGATTTTATTTTCATTTGTCTCCTCGATGTTCGGGCATGTTTTAAGACAGTGCGGGGACCACTCCTCGGCGCTTTTAGGATATCGATACCGAGTGTTTCCCTTCGCGAAATAGAGGGTGTATATTTCGCTTTACTTTGACGGACCGCAATATCGGACGACTGTTTCGATCGGGATGCCACCGGGAAGAAAATCTCGACTGTTTGACGAGAGGCTCATCCTCGTTGCAAACACCGTTTCTCGCGATGCGACCGCAAGGAACGGCGGTGGCGGTGGCATGTCCCGCCGTTACTCCCGGCTCATCACCGGGATCGAACGCGTCTGTTAGGAATGTTTCGATCTTGCCTCGCGTAAGCGGCGGTAATCCCGGTTACGGGGGGAGAGAGAGAGAGAGAGAGTCAGCGACATTTCACGAGTATACACAAGATAACACCGAAACGACGAAAAGGTGGGGTTGACTAGACTCGCGGCCGTTGAGTATCAGTAAAACGCGCTCTCGGAAGGGCCGTAAACCGTACCCAAACAAACCTGAAATAGCTGGCCCGACTCCGACGGTGCCTTGACGAGTCTTGCTGACTGCTGATGCCGGCACCGTCTGTATTCTCGGCCGCAAATAAATAATAAACGTTACACGCACCGTCGCCGGTTCCCTATATGAAAGCTGCACCCCTGGACGAACTATCATCGGCTCCTTTACGACTGACGGATGCTTCGGAAAACGGCTAACGGATGAGAACGAAAGTAACCGGTTGGTGGATAAAGTGGTTACAACGTCTCTTCCGTGATCTTTTCTAAATGCTTATTCCCGACGGTGGAGGTCCGCCTTGTAATTCATGATTATATACTAAAACGCTCGGGTTGACTATTTTTATTTAAAAACATGTATGTAATTTAACAACAACAAAAATGTGTTCTAATAATTCTTATCCTAAAATTAAATAATACTTGAGACTTTACAGTCAATCTCTTGCAAAAGTGTTCGACTACGAAAGTGGGTGAAAAAAATTACGATACGCTATACAAGATTGTACACGATTACATTTCCAGTTATTGCGCGTATCGATGACGTTGATTATCATTCCAAGTAGCGAGTGTGCTTCAGTCACTTTTCGAACGACCCTCGCTCTTTCATCGATACACCATGACCACCGTCTCCTTCCCGTTGGTGCCCCAAGGGCAGCTGGGAGTGCTTCCGAGCCCTAAAAGCCACACCCTCGATTCTCATTAAGATTTACCGTGTAAACGAGCGTTGCCCATGTCCGGACGGTGCTACTAATCGAACCCCTCGAGCCGAAAAGAATTGAAAACAATGCAGAGCCGATGCTTTTAGGAGAACGAGAACGCGCTAGGCGTTTAAAGGCATCGAGAGGCAAGGAAACCGGAGGCAGTTGTCTGGGCGATTTACATTTAACGAAATTGCTGGTAAGTGCCGGCACAGTAATCGGCAAATTAATCCGACCGCGGATCAACGATCACACGTTACTATTATATGCTAACCAAGATCAACAACTTTAGCATATAATTCGATATGTGAGACGTTGCAAAAATGTGCCCAAGCAAAACTGATAAAATTTAAACCAATATCTTGAGTTAAATAACATTTTATTGTTTTTAACTGCCATATGTGTCAAAATTTATTATGTTAAAACAAAAAAGTATTATTTTATTAGTTTAGTTAAATTAACATTGTTTTAATTAACGACATATTGAGCGGAAACAGTGGCGATTTACAAGAATGGTTAAAAATCACTCAAATTGGGTATAATTTGAGTCATTTATTACTACAAATTTAATAGTGTATGATCTTGTTATCTGTTCTCGTCGAAATTAATTCGCAAGAAATACCCCATAATTTCAAACGCCTGCATCTAACACGAAAATTATTATGACGTCGATATTTTACAGGAAAAATAAATCTCACGCGCGTACGTAAGAATTAAGATTGCGAAACAGCTTCGTAATTTTAATAATATAATTCGATAGATAGATATCTTAATTATTGTCGTTTTGATCGAATCAGCAAAGAATTGTCATTTACACTAAAATATTCAGAAACCAAGAAAATGCGGATTTAATCAGTACGGTTCCTCGATTAATTAGCAAGGAATAAAAACAACGGGGGTTTTCGAGTTACAAATTGGAGTAAGATCGTCGACGGTTTTAGAGAGTTTAGGCAGCGAGCAGCCTAACTCACTTGCTTGGCTTTCCTCCTGACTTCGTTCACGACGAGGCTACACGGCTTCTCTCGTCCTCCCCGTATATCCTGTGTTCCCCACCCGTTCCCCTTAGTCCGCGTTTCACCCTCTCTCGGGCCCCCGGTCGTCCTCTCCCCCTCTATAATTTTCACCCGAATACCTGCTCTAATTATAGGTGTTTCGTCACGGCGGAGAGAGTATATTCTCTCGTATAGTGTCGGTAGCTCGTGCGGTTCCCGCCGCTGTGTATCGTTGTGAGGCATTTCATCGTAAGATGATCCACAGTTGTCGGCCACCGCGTTCTCTCGATAGCGTACGTTCTCCGTGCCGACTCGCCTTGGATTCGACGGTGGGCTCGTGGCATCAAAAGGCGACGGTTGCTCGCGTTAGGGCTAGCGCACGAACATTGCCGTAGCGTTTTACGCCTTACGTGAGAATCTTGCGTTACGCACAAAGAAGGACGTAACGTAATTATAGTCTTATGTTACGTACGTTACATTACGGTTTTCTTCATGCGTTGCCGTAAGATTGGTTTGCGTGTCGCGTAACGCAAGATTCTCACGTAAGGCGTAAGACGCAATGTTCGTGCGCTGGCCCTTTAGAGATCGCGATGAAACAACAGTGCGCATCCTCAGCGGAGATCGAACGTGATCGTTGGAGTTTCTCATCTTTCTTTTATCGATAATAATCAACCTTCGACCAGTGATTAAAAACCGACACGGCGTGTTTCGTTCTTCCCCGATCGAGATACCATTGGCATCCTCGTAAATCGTAAATCGAAGAAGAGACAAGGGTACAGTGGTTCAATTGCGCCGTTGATTCGCGACGACCCGTTATTTAGCGGCACGCCTAAACCCGGCGTGCGCAATGAGGCGTGGAATTAATTAAATTAATCACCCGATATAACCGTCATTACGTTATTACAAGGCGCGTGTTCTGGTTTATAGGTACTTGGGGCTGGAGCCGAGGCTGACATCCGGCCCGATCCAAGGGAGCGGTGTCGACTCGCAGACGCAGATCGCCGGCGCGGGTGTGATCGGCCCGGCGAGCGCCGAAAAGAACTGTAAGAACGCGCACCTGACCGCCAAGCAGCAGGCAATATGCTCCCGCTCGCCACCCGTCCTGCAGGTATTTACCTCGTAGCGGGCCCCGGTGGGTCCCTCTCTTTTTCTCTCTCTCTCTCTCTCTTTCTCTCTCTCTTTCTTTCTTTCTCTCTCTCTTTCTTTCTCTCTTTTCTCCCCGGATTAATGCCCGGGGAAGCACGCGGCTAATTCGATTCGCGGGACCTACGACCGCGTGGCCGAGCATCGGCCTTCGGCCTTCGGCCGACCGAAATCTTTTTCGTCGAGTCGCTCTTCCGAGAAAGCTGCTTCGCCTCCGCGTAATAAACGGATTAATGGTGTCGTGATTAGATAGTTCTGGGCATTATCGGAGGAATCACGGAGGAATTATAGGGCTCGCGGCCGACAATTTCTGAAATCTGTGTTTAATCTCCGGGGGATTTATATACGGAGTCGTCATTATAGAGATTCGAATTCTCGGACTAACATTTCGTCATTGTTGCCCATTTTTGCGAAGCGGAGTTAACGACCTTGTACGCAGAAGGAAATTAAGCGACAATCAGGGTATATATACTCGGCGTTTCTTTACATAATTGAACGACTGTTCCCAGCAAACATGTAACCCAAGTAACATGTAACTTACTGTTACATGTAATATAACACATTGTTGAGTAGGAAATTGTAAGTTGCGTGTTACTTGGTGTTTGCTGGGTTCCGTCTGTAAATCTGATTGTAATCCTTCCATTCGTTGCGGGACGTGAAAGCTCTCGTGACGGGACGCACGTTATGTGGGCATCCGAAGATTTACCGTTGCGATACAATAGGTAGGCACGAACTCTTTAAGCGGAACAAATTTGTTTCCCGATCGGCATCGCGCGGTTCGATCTCGGTTGCCGCTGCCCCGCGTGAACAAAACGGAGCCGGACGTCGTGCGGTTCACGCCATCCCAAAATCGCGTTTACCTTTCCTTAATGCACAAAACGTGTCGGGAGGGGGAGGGGGAGGGGGGGCAAAGGGGACGGTCGTCTAGGAATCTATCTAGGTACCTAGGTAAACCTGGGGAACCGCCGAGGCACGATATCTCTTTGAATATCGCCGACAGCGCGGTGTCGTTTTTCCGAGTGTGTGAGTTACCGACAAAAGAGGCCCCGGGGCATGAATATTCATATGTCAATCCGGGTATCGAGGTTTAATTTTTTAACGAGCGACCAAACCCATTAAGAGCCAGCTAAATCGCTTTCCAACGATCCACGGAATGTACGCCGACGTTCGATATCCACTATGGTTACCGCTAACGTGGTGGCCGCGGTTTATTAAAGCGCGCCGTCGTGTTTTTGCGCAAGCGTGTTGGAATTCGTTTTATCGCAGCTGGACATTAGATGATAATTTTCAGTGGTGGCGTGCTTTTAAACGGTGACTCATACTCGTGGCGAGATAAAGAGAAAGTTGAGTAGGTACATCGTGAATGAGGAACAGAGGTGACTGTTAAACGGAAATTAATACATGAAAATTTTCTCAATTTTCACTGTCACATCGGTCGTTACAACTTACATTCGGAATCTATTAATAATAATAATATAAAGAAATATGTTATTAATATGATGTATTGATTTCTTATTATTAATATTATAATAAATATATTAGTAATTGGCAATAATTTCTTAATTAATTTTAAATATAAATAAATTCTCGTGGCATTCTCGTATAGAACGCGAGTATCGAACTTTACAGATTGAGAAATCAATTTATAAAAGTATTTTGCATCGAAAAAAAAGTGGATCTTTCATGTGTCATTTTTTACATGCTATGCACGAAAGCACGTCATCGACAAATCGAGAGTTGGAGATGTTAAAAAACGGGAAACGCGCGCTTGTGTTTGAGCACCGGCTGGTGCTCGATGCGAGGGGAGACGTCGCTCTCCGCGAGAGTATCCGAAAAGCGGCGTCCCTTTTGATTCTTAGCTTTCACCGCCTTATACGCTTGCAGGCAGTCAGAGCGGGCGCTAGGCTCGCCATAGAGGAGTGTCAGCACCAGTTTAGATCAGCGAGATGGAACTGTTCCGTCAGCCCGGAAAATCCCGAGAACGTGTTCGGCGGCGTCATGTTAGTCAGTAAGTACTCCACGGGCATCTTCGATGCCTGACGCGGCTCGACCCGCGGACGCGCGGGCGCGGGCCGGATGCGTGTCGCTTCTCGGAGTTGCTCTCTGCTCGCGCGCCCACATTGCACTCTCGTAACATCAAGTACCCCGGCCAGAGTGGTCGGCTTGTGAGCGGCGACAAAAAAAAAATCCGCTTGCGTTTTGCAGATAGCCGAGAGGCCGCGTTCATATACGCCGTATCAGCAGCCGGGGTCGCTTACAGCGTCACGAGAGCCTGCTCCAGAGGCGAGCTCACCGATTGCTCCTGCGACAATCGCGTGAGAGCGCGACGTCCGAACAATTGGCAGTGGGGAGGATGCAGCGAGGTGAGTGTGTCCATGAGGATTCGTTTACCGTATATCTCCTTGTATACGTGTCTCTCTTTATCTTTATGCTTGACGCGTCACTCTCGCCATATCACTTTCTGCGCGACACCGTGATCTATAAATCTCTTGTAAACGTCGCGTGTCTCGTATCATCGATCTTTATCCAACTGTCTATTATATCTTACGCGTTTACTTTATCCATATTATCACTTTGAAATCTTTTTCAATAATTGGATAAAGATCGATAGTTTAGTAATCTACATTTCTACGAGAAAGGACAAAGAATTCGGTATTAAAATCCGATATTAAATATTGTATATTAAACATCTTTAGAGCTGGATGCGCAACCGACGTGTTACGTATCCCGCATCCAATATCGCGCCGCAAGGGGTACCCGGGACACGTGGCGTCGGTAATTATCTGATATCTCTCTGCCCGCCGTCTCTCACCGGCGCGCGGGTCTTTCGACGCGAATTTTAATGCCAGCTCCGAAGACAAAGCTCGAACAGTAAACGGATGCGTTTCATGCGAACGGCTGACCCCTTGTAGACATTGCCGGCTTACAAGGGGATTAAGGGAGCTAAGCTTGTTAAGTTGCAACAACCCACCGGCCCCTGTGTCCCCCACCTACCCCTCCCGCCCCCTCTTACCCTGCAATCCCGGACACGTAACTTAGTCGGGCAAAGAGGAACGAGAGTTCGCGCAACACACGTTAGACGCGTGACACGTGTAGACAGTTAGGTGTATACGCGTCTGTCAGAGTATCTGGGACTCGAATATCTTTGACTCGCAACGTATTTTATATTCAGAATTTATTAATAATAACAAAGAAATATATTATTAATGTAATTATTTATTTCTTATTATTAATTATTATTATTAATCCCGTTAATCATTTTTAAATATAAATAAATTAACGGATTCTCGTAAAGAACATGAGTATCAGGCTTGATGATTTTAGCGATAATTAACACTCTTTTTACATCTTCGTGCTAATTGAGAGATCAATCTGTAAAAGCACTTTGCATTGAAGAAAAAATAATTATTTTGGACTGAGAATTTTGTATATTCCTTCTCTCTTTTTTCCTCTCTTACTTGTCATTTCCTTTCTGCGACTTTAATATCTTTTGATATCCATTTTGTCGAGAAAATATCGCGTGACGGTCACATTAGGAAAGTTCTCATTCAGTCGCGAGAGCCAGGGCGTGAGAAAACGTGAAAATCGCGGGGGAGGGTCGGATGTATCTTAACGAGGGTGAGTTTGGTGGACAAATGCCTCGGATAACCGGCGACACCAGAACTCGGAGGTAATGATGTTTGCCCGTTCTCTCGCCGAGCAGCCAGCCGGAGGGTCTCGCCGTTAAAGGCCACCGGGCCTGAATAAGTTTTTGTTTTACTATCGTTTTTTATACTATCAAGCTGGCTCGGCAATAATTGAGGAACCTTCACGTATAGCCGGATCAAGTAATATCGCGACAGTGGAAATCAGAGCGTCAAAATTATTGGCATATTAATCACAGTAACTATTTATGATTAAAATAGAATATTCGGAATATCTCGATGGATCAAAGTAACGAATTATTTGCCAATATTTCGTTTATCGTCGACAATTATATTATTAAATTATGTTAGCAATTTTAATAATTATTAATTGCAATAATTGTTTTGTTGTAGTTGAAGTGAAATATTCGGAAATTAAAATATCTTAGTGGATATCAGAAGCGAAAAGTAACTACTTACGATAATTTGTTGTAAAAATATGCGCGCGACCTTTTTTCCAGTAAATCGAAGTGACATTGGAAGATCGAAGCACGCGAGTGCTTCTGTTTCGAGTTCTAATCACGGCGATTATATGACACACGCACGAGACTGAAATACGGGACTTATTTACTTATCACTATCACCGAGAAGATACTATCGAAGACCCTCGGTGACTTGACTACAGTAGGCTGTCGTCGATAAGTCGACGTGTATGATGCCACTGGAGAGAGACAGAGAGTGAGAGATAGAAAGTGGCAATCGAGGGGAAGGGTTACGTTTAGACAACATCTGACAGCGAAAGCAAAGAGGGCACGATATAATCTCGGTTTGCCGACGTGCATCGGAAAACATTCGGAACCGACCAAGTCGGCACTATTAATAAGTTAAAAAAAATTATTAGATACGAAATGTCAGGACGAAATCCTAACACACATAAAAAAAACGGTGATAATAATATAATATTAGCCTACGTGAATACTGAAGTAATGTAAAAGTTATTTCGCGCGGTATAAAGCTAAAATGTGGCAAAATAGGATTTTCAGAGTTTTGCGCGACGAAGTTGTATCGTTTCTGATGATATGCATTTGTTTAGCTCCGCCAGCATCCAGGGCGAAACTTGTGTGTACCGCGTACTGCGCATTCGTAACCATGAATCGCGCGTAAAGCTGCTTCGGAAGTTTCAAAGCTGGGGGGTCTTTAAGGACCGCGCGAAATCTCCTCGGGCAGGCTTAGGACCTGTTCGCTTAATCTCCACGGTCGTTCTCGGCTCGTTGTCGCCGCCGCAAAACGAAGGGAAGCCGGGCGATGCAAAAAAAAATCCGAAAGAGTTCCCTAGAAGACATTCGACTCCAGATATATCTGCCGGAAGTCTTCTCTCCTCTCGCAAATTCTTAGCGTCAAGTTTTTAACGTTGTTTAGGAAAATGTATTCAGAAACGTGTGCGGATTCTCCCGCAGGATATACACTTCGGGGAGAAGTTTTCGCGGGAATGGTCCGAGGGTGGCGAGGAACCGGTGAAGGAGGGTGCTCTGTACGGGCCCAAAGGGTTGGCCGGCCAGCTGATGAGGAAACATGATAGCGAGGCCGGTAGACGCGCCATTCGCTCCAGGATGCAGCGCGTTTGCAAGTGCCACGGTGAGTAACAAGGAGAAGATCCCTCGATGCCCGTATTAGTCTCTCTCGCGCAAACACGACGCACATCGTGGCTACCTATAAAATGCGACGAAATAAAATATTAATATTAATATATAAAAAAATATTGATATAATAAATATCAATAAATGTTTTCCGCGATTGATGTCGCTTCTTCATTCTCGCGCGCACCGCTGAATAAATTCTCCATCTTCTCTCTTCTGTCGCACCATGGCAGGTATGTCCGGCTCCTGCAGCGTGCGCGTGTGCTGGAGAAGATTGCCGTCGTTCCGGGTGGCCGGAGTCGCCCTGGCGGCTTTGCACGAGGGTGCCGCTCTGGTGCGGCTGGCGCAACGCGGCGGTAGAAGACCGGCCAGGCTCAGACCGGCGCGTCCCGATCTCAAGCGACCGAACAAGACGGATCTGGTTTATCTCGAGGACAGTCCCGACTACTGCGAAAGGAATCTCACGTGGGTCTAAATTCGCGCCGCGCAAAAACACCCCCCCTCGACCTGATCATGTTGAATAATCCTTCAGAATTATCTGTCGAATAGATATGATTGCACGAGTTGTGCAGTGTTAAAAAATGCAAGAAACACATGTTTTTAAATTCTTATAAGAAGATTATAGATTGTCGCGTATCTGCGAAATAATAAACGCGTTAATTTGAGTATAAGTTTTAATTTGGCACTTCTTTTTTTCTGTGTACTTTTGAAGAATACTCGAGGATACACAATTGCATATTATTGAGGAAAATCTCGTGAAAAAGATCCGGTGTCTCTTTTATATTATTTTATATTATTTCATCACGAGCTCTGTTGCGTTCAAAGGATTCAACATGACCCGAGGAATTGAGAGGAAATTCTCTATCGTCGACGACGCGTCATTTTTTAAATTTTGTGTAATATTATCACGCGCTTTCGCGCAACGTCATAATTTTCGTTCTCTCCGCAGGCTTGGTATTCCCGGCACGCGAGGAAGGGTGTGCAACCGGACGTCCCTCGGTCTCGACGGATGCCGGCTGCTGTGCTGCGGCCGGGGCTACCAGACGCGAGTGCGGGACGTCACCGAGAAATGCAAGTGCCGATTTGTCTGGTGCTGTCACGTGAAGTGCGAGATGTGCCGGCACACGCGGGAGGAGCACGTGTGCAACTAGGCGGCAGATGCATTCCGGGGTCCGGCCTATCTATAGGAACGGCGCTCACGTCGTTCTTTACGTTTTGGATTAATTATTCGTTGCCACTTCGCGTTGTATATCCGCAATTAACGCCGCGAGAGGCTACACACAACGACGCGTTGCGTCGATGCGGTTTCCGCCTGACGGTCGCTAAACACCGTTTTTCTCATTCTCACGTGGAGAATAATAAAATGCAATACGAGAGCGTTCGCTTGTGCTTCAAGCCTTTGCTTCCATAAGAAAGCGCAGAAAATGCTGCGACGAGCTATATGTGAATGATAAATGAGTATTACAATTCGAAACATGCATTTATTTTAAAACGGACGGTTTTTCGATTAAATCAAAGACGCTCTTTTACTAAGAGCATCTACTTCACCTTCGCTTTGTATGACTCATTGACTTAAACATTTTAACCTACGATTTTTTTTTTTTACTTAGAGGCTCAAGCGAAACTGCCTGCGGCAATCAAGATTCTCGGTATTGCTATTACAACGTTAACGTTAATGATACGTCCGCGAGGTTGCTGTTGCGTGGCTTATCATCACCGTTTGACTGTCAGGTGCCACACTACTTGGCGCGAACGTTAATGCATCGAAAGCGAATGTGTTACTTTAAATTTACATTTAATCGTTTAACTTTATCTCGACCCGGACGTACCGCGGAGGAGAGGCTTTATATTCCAGGGACACACTGACGCAAGCCCGTTGCATGCTCGCTTTGCATCATCGGACTCGCATCGGACTCGCGCGGCCCGACGATTCGAGTTCCAAGGTAACAATGCGAACACGGTAACGGCATCAAGTTTCCCTCATCTCTCGTTTCCGACTCTATTATATACATATATTATATATACATATATTTATTTATTCGATATAGCTATATGTATCTCTCATATAATTAGTACGCGCATTCTTTTTATAGCGAGAATCGAGTGATAGAAGATTTCGTCGGAACTTTATCTAGATTTCTCCTCGTGACATATATTACGCATCTCGCGACGCTCGACAGCGCGCCCCGATGTGCCAATTTACTATTTCTGCGTGCGACAGGAAGAGAGAATGAAAGAGCGAAAGAGTGTGAGAGAAAGAGAGAGAAAGAAGCCAGTGGGAGTATGCAAAGGAGAGCAAAAACGTGGTAATAGACGACGCGCGTCGTTTTCCCCCCCCTCTCCCTGCTCTCGCACATTCGCGCATGATACGCGTGCAATTACGCGACGAGTGTCCCATTTATATCGAGGTAAAGACCTCCGCACGGTGTCTCGTAGGTGTATGTCTCACATTGTATATCGATGCTCTCTAGTTCATAGAATCCTTTTTTCATCTAATTAAAGAGCAACGTAGCGACGGGCGCGTGAACGAGCGATGCGTATTACGAGGCGGTCCACGAATCCGCCTCGAGGATCTCCGCGCTCTTTACTCGCACGAATCGGGAACAATACTGCCAATGAATGTAAATATCGTCTCACCGTTTTTTCTAGACTCTACGTCCGTAATCATCGTTGTATATACATGAGCGTTTCGTCATGGCTTCGTTTAGGAGAATCTGTTTGCGTTGCAATCTTTTCACAGCTTACACGAAATACTCTTAGCTCATCCGCGACTTTATCTCTCACTATTTTATATATTTAATATGATGATAATACGATATATGTGTACATGACCGCTTTATCGCATGCCGTCGCTAGTTAAGTCGGCAGTCTAGTCATTTACGAATTTTCTCTGATTCCCATAATCAGCGGACACTATGCTCACAACGAATTACACGCGAGACTTCGCACTTTTCTTCGGCCGAAATCGTAGTAGCATAACGCATCACGTAATTATTATTTTGAAAGACAGATATATATATATATATATATATTTAAAAATATATTATTATAGAATTTATCAAATAAGCGATATGAAATATTATGCAATGTCTTATAAACAGGACTCTGCAACTTCTCAAATAATCTGCTGAAATAATTTACTCAAATTATTGCAGAATAAGGAATTATTCAAATATAATACAGTACTATTACATATGCACGCATACACATGCATGCGTATATAATGGTACTGTGCAGTTATAAATACGTGTTTAGAGCATACTATCAAAAATTCTTGCGAATATAAAATTGCTCCACAAATCTAATTCGTCAGTGAACGACGCTTATTTGATGAATTCTATAATAAGATATTTCGCGAATATAATATTGTATGGACATAAACCATTATTTCGTGAAGTTGCATACCTATTATCTCTCTTATTTGTTTAGGATACGGCCTTAAGCAACGCATAGTAGATATCGCGATTCGTCCGTATATTGTAAGAACTTAGCGTTAAACGTAAACACGAGGGAATACGCTCGTGCCAACGACATACAGAATTCAGTATTGACAAACTGTAATTTATTTTCTTCACGATAATACATCACACTTCATTAGACTCGTAGTCTTGTCAGTCAAATTATGAGAAGGTCTTCTCGTAATAATAATATAGTAATAGCAAAAACGTCTTTTCGCTAACTATGAGATAAATCCTAGCTCGTAAAAAAACCTTTGTATTCGTATGTACCTGTATTCTACGTGCATTTATATAAATATACATATACGGAAATGTCCATGCATGGCGTATATCGAGTCGAATCTCAATGGAGCACGCTCACTGCGTGTATCGTCCCTTCGCTGTTTGCACTTTGTTAGCCGAGACGATGAGATATCGCGCGACGACCGCGCTGCCCGTACAGACAATCCCGACGATTACGCCTAACAAAAAGCCAACGAAGAACCGAATATCCTCCGTAAGTGTGCTCGCATGACTTTTCGGCTTATGAAATTTCTCGGTGTCGTCTTTCGTCCTCGCAACGTAGCCCAGCCAATAGATGAGCCTGTCGGATGGTGGGTTCAGTCTGTCGCGTATCGCCACGGAGACCTTTCGCGCGTTTTCACGATAAGCCACCGTCTCGTGGATCTCGTGGACTATCCGCGCGATCTCCACGGCCGAGGCGTGATCGTTCGCGGCCTCGATGGAGCGCGCGAAACCCAACTCGATCGCGCGAGCCGTGTTGCGAGACTCGTGAGCGTTCCTCGGCAGACATATCAGAGGCGTCCTGTGAAAGGCAGCTTCCAGGAATTCCGTATCGGTACAATGACTCAACACCACTCGGGTTCGGCTGTAACCTGTAACAATGAGGCAACAGTATTAAGGGAGAATGCCTTTACGCTATTGCACTATTATCCTCTTTCAGCGCGATTATTCAATTCAATGGCGCTTTGGAGAGCTCGCATTCGCGAGGCACGTATTTCACTTGTGCGCAAGTAAACGCCTAGACTCATTGTTTTCATTTACTGTGAAATGTATTGTGTCGTGGGAAAGAGATAAAGGTCCCTCGTACTTTTAAAATTTAAAAGTTCACGTCTTTACATTACAACATAAAATATCATGTACATTCTTTCTAATCTGATTTGAATGAATTGAAATATTTTATATTTCATTCTCATTCTTGTAAAAATGTACACACTTTTTATCATATATATAATTATTTACCTATGAGATCTTGTCGGTCGACGTCATCGTCAATAAAAAGATTTTCCGGTGCGGCAGCAATCGTATCGCTCTTACTCTTCCAAACGACAGCTTGACCTTCTCTACCTTGAGGCAATTTCTTTGCCAGTTCTCGAATCAACGTCTCGTAACTCTCTTCTAAAAGAACAACGACAGTGCCCGTCCTATATTCGACCAATGATTTTTGTAGATTCTCAGGTAAGGGATGCGCGCCTCTGCAATGATGACAGCCAACCTAAGAGCAATTTCAAACCGATAAGTTAGTTTTAGGACGTAGACTGCTGAAACATTAAAAAAAAATACTAAGATAAAGAATTAACGTGCATTTTACGAACCTCCACGAGTAGATCTGTTAAAGACGCAAAATCAGAGCGTAACACTGTATCGGCTCCCCAAAGCACTAGTCGAACATCCGAGTAGAGGTGCTCCAAATCGATGTTAACGTCCGGCAGATATTTGGCTGTTAATCGTAGAGCAGGAACTAGGTAATCGTTCTTAGCTGCGGAAAATATGGACCTCCCTGAGAAACTTGTTGAAAGTCTCGACCAAAATCCGCCAGTATGCACCGGCAGGGCAACTCTGGTGCATTCAAATGCATATAGTTCCTCATCCGAATTCTTTATCCAAATTACCGGAATGGATCCGATGTGCTTTGCAAATGGGAGCAAGCAGCCGTCATGTCTAAAAAAATAAAAAGTATAAAACATTAATATTTCATTAAATTAATAAAGCCTGGGTCTTTTAAATCTATTGTAATAAAATTGTGAAAACAATTTTAAGATTAACATACCTTAATGCTGGAAATATAGTGAACGTGGGCTGAAACTCTTGTATTTTCTTCAATATCTCCTCATCCGTGAAGAGATTTTCGCACGTCTCCAATGCACGTTTGTTGACATGCACCGACTTATCGACGTCCAGTTGCAACACTTCAACGTCGATCAATTTATTATAAAGATTGTTGGCAGCATACGTTGGTATTATCACTGTCGCATCAATCCCTTGATCCGACAGGGTATTAGCTAACAGCGATAGATCATATACACTATCGAACGCAACTACCAGAGCCGATAGAGGAGGTGCCGTCAAAGTCGAGCTGCTCGCAAACCGGAATAAACAAAAGCACGCGTACAAGCCAATTAGCTTCGACATTATTGTAATTGCACTTGAAAACTTTGTCGTAATTTCTATTTTGTTCGGATTTATAAAATTTGGACGAGCGGCCCCTAATATATTTGACTTAGATTATCAATTTTCTAATCGAAGAATTACTATTGCACAAAAATGGTGCACGTTTTTAGGCGATCACGTATCCCTTTCGTTAGTAAACAAACTTTTGAATTTGTTGGTAAACGAAGGCGTTGCACTCTCGGTCCGGCGTTTCACGAAGCAATCGCAGAATCTAAAAGATACAAACAAAATTAGAATATGTGGTAAAATGCATCTAAAGGACGTTCTAACTTCCTCGAGATTATCGCCGATATTCACCTCTCATCACTCTTGACGTCCAAATCGTAGTCCGCGTGTGCACAACGACTTCCTGATCGTGGTGCGTCGAACCCTCGGATCTCAGCTTCAAACCGGACCTGTCCGCGCGAACTGCGGCCCGAGAATTATCCCCGGTTCTTGAGATCGCGCTTCCAAACGCGCTCGGTGTCCCGAGTCAGGTCCAACGAAGATTCGAGATTTCGTGGGTCCTTCCACGCGTGCCACAGACACGGCCGTCGGCGCGGCGTATGAATAACTCGTACCCGAACGCAGAACGTCCGCGGGGCGTCCGCGTCCGCGCGCGCGGCAACCAACGCGTGGGACTCCGATCAGATCCGACAGATCCTCGCTCTGCGCCCGGCGTTCCCCGACTTCCCCGCCGGTTCCACGCCGACGGGTTTGCTTTTTTATTGCTGCACCGGACCGCATTAGAATGGAACTGCATTGATCCCTTCTCGCTTTCATCGAATTTCAAACATATATCTACTGAATCTACTCTACTTTAAGTACAGAGTGTACACTGGATTATAATATAAAAAAAAAAAAAAAAAAAAAAAAAAAAACAGATCTCATGGGTATATCCCTCATTATCGTCGCCACGTGATAATTACAGTAGCATAGAGGGCATAGACCGCGCGTCACAAACGCTACAGCACGTTACATGCGTATTACAGGTTATACAAGTGCATCTGTGCCATCGGATCCCGCTTTCAGGGTCGGCGGTCAGCGGGGTGAGAACCGGGACCGTTTTCCCGCGACGCGATTGGTCGCCGCGCGCGCTCTACCGCCGTCGGATTGGCCGGCGACTCGACGCGCACTTCAGACAACTGCGCGCTCGTCTATCTTCGTTTATCTTCGCGCAGTGCCCTCAGTGCTCCACGCAGCTCCAGGCTCCAGTTAACCACTTTAACCGCTAAGATAGACGGTTGGAGCAGACCCGGAGCACGGAGTACACGATGGCTACGCCTCCGAATCCCCAAGGATTGTCCTACGGCGCGCCAAAGCCCACGACAGGTATACGCCAAGCGTGCTGAACGGGAACAGAAATGGAAACGTCTCTGTGCTTTCTTTAGCTCGGGGGAGAGAAAGGGAGACTCGCGTTCGGTATTTTGATGCCCGTTGGCACTTTTCCTGTTGCAAGGACTCACCGGGCTGACCTTCGGCTCTCCGAACACCATGATACCCGGGACCGGCTTCGGCCTCGGCGGCGGAAGCGGCGTCACCGCAACGACGACGTCCATATCTACGGCGACGAGTCTGCCGAGCTTCACGAATCTCACCAGCAGCGGGACGCCCATGTCCGCGACGACGGGCCTCTCGTTCGACCCCACGAAAGCGGCCGTGACCCCGTCCACAGGATTCCCCATCGCGACAACCGCAGCGCCAGGTTTCGCGGGTTTTGGCGCATCGAAACCCATGGCGGGTACACCAGGTACGTCCCTATTTTCTGGCGCAACAAAGCATTCGCCTCTTTACAGTGTAAGAAAGATGTTAACACGTACGCGTTATATCTTCAAGGAGCCACCGGCTTAACCTTTGGCACTCCAAACACCATGGCTACTGGAACTGGGTTCGGTCTCGGTAGTACAATTGCTGCTACAACGTCCGTACCGAGCGTTCCGAGCTTCAACCTTCCTAGCAGTACGCCAGCGACATCCGCGACACCGGGACTATCGTTTGACGCCTCGAAAACGGGTACCACTACACCCTCGACCACTGGATTCTCTCTCGCGGCTACCACCACAGGAGGATATAGCTTCGGAACGTCGACGACCACCTCCGCTGGATTCCCTCTGAGCAAAACGACCTCCGCCGCTGTTTCGACAAGCCTAGCAGCACCGTCTACTCACACTTCACTGGGCACCACCACCACGTAAGTAATGCTAATTACAAAATCCGTGTTTAGAATGATTAGTTAATTTTTGTTCGTTGCTAACTACAAGTTCAATTATTTTTGTCGCAGCGTCAGCTCCGCGACCGGCGTTCAACCAGGGGCTATTAATTTCTGCCAGCTTGAAGAATCGATCAACAAGTGGACCTTGGAGTTGGAGGAGCAAGAGAAGGTGTTTGTGAATCAAGCGACGCAGGTTAATGCCTGGGACAAGTTGTTGATAACGAACGGGGAGAAGATAGTAACGCTGAATCAGGAGGTTGAAAGAGTGAAGATCGAGCAGCAGCAATTGGAGCACGAGCTGGACTACGTTGTAAGTTACACATGTATATCCGCAATTGTATAGATTGACGTCTGTGCGATTTTAGAGCACGGGAAAAATTAATTACTAAATTTCCACGTTAAAAATTTGAATAATAATATCTTTCAGGTTGGACAACAGAAAGAGTTGCAGGAATGTTTAGTACCATTGGAAAAGGAGCTGGCGTCTCTCTCCGTCTCGGATTCCGATCGAGATTACACCTATCGTTTGTCAGAGAATCTCGACACCCAGCTAAAACGCATGTCGGAGGATCTGAAGGAAATAATAGAGCACCTGAACGAAGCGAACCGCGCTCAGGACTCCAGCGATCCTATCGTTCAGATCGGAAAAATTCTGAACGCGCACATGAACAGTCTGCAATGGCTCGATCAACAGACGGCCCTGTTGAATCAGAAAATACAACAGATCGATCAGATGCATCAGAGTTTCAGGCAAGAGAGCGAACAGAATTTACATTTAGCTTATAATTAGTTACTATCATAGTTGCTACTCATTTTATATGTATAAATTTGTAAGGATTATTTTAGAATTGGCGTACAGCTTATTTAATAGACAAGTTCAACCTGTATGGATGCGAACGTATGAATGAGAATCGTAAGAAATATATATATATATTTTTTTTTTGCATTTAAATAACACTACATCTAAGTCTTTCGTTCCCTTCGCTCACGAGGCAATGGCCGGCATAAAATAATGTATTTTAACGTGATCCCCCACGTCTAAAGTTAGTTTCACCATCTTCTCCTGCAACAAGTTACACTTAACGCTGTCCGGATGGAGAATGTCCCAGCCCAGGAACATGGCGAGTTTCTTTACGTTGACAGTCGCCGAGATATCGTTAGTCTCCTGCTCCTCGTTGCCTTCCCAAACTTGTAGCCCTTTGAAATGAGTCGACACGGTAGCGTAGTCCACCTCGATCTTTACCACCAACGTTCCAGATTTATTGGCAATCACTGTCAGCTGAGGACTCATGCTCTTCATTCTGTCCACGATGTAACGTAGGTATTTCAGCTGCGGTATCTCCAGCGATATCTGCGTGGAACACAAAGGTTCTACCCTTACCGAATCGATAGCGCACGATTTACAGAGTGTACATTGCTATACCTACGTCGAACTCGGGAATGTCCGGCATTTTGTGCTCCGGCCACTCTCTGCGGGGTATGAGCTTCACGGGCACGTCGTGCACGCACTGCCGCGAGTCAACGGACAGGGAGGTAAGGTCGATCTCGAACGTGAGACAGGGCTGTCGCTTGTTCGTCAATTTAATCTTCACGCTCCTCGCCGTCACCCGGAGGCTGTTCAAGCTTCTGGCGAACATGGAGGCGTCGAACTCCAGATAGATCTCGTTCTCCTGCTCGGACACGCCGCTCATAACGTACTCCGCGAAGAAGTGCTGCTGCGAGAGCACTGCCCAGAGCACGGGGATACGCTCGTCGCCGACGTTGAAGCACAATTCGTCCGGCGTCAATCGCAGCACGCAGTATTTTGCCATTCGGGATATAGTATTAACGATACCTGAAGAAAAAAAACACGTTCGTAGTTAATAAAGAGATAGAGAGAGAGCATATTCATTGTCAATCATCATCATATTTATCATTTCAAGAGATTCGCATTTGGCATCCACGATGAGGTTAGAAGCACGAAATTTAAATTTTACTTGTAAAATCCCGCATGGCACCCGTATCCACCATTCTACATCTGAACTTCATTTTTAATTAAGTCATTCGCTTGTATTGTTGACACCTATGTTGTCGCGAGTGTCAAAGAAAATCGAGAGGATGCGAAATTGGCGCGGAAAACTCGCCGGTCGCGCGTGTCGACACTGTCGACCACGTGACATTAATTCGTTTGTCAGATTATCAGCTGCTCCTTCTGTATTGTTGTTTCTTTCTTTATTTTATTATACACATTTTCATTTATGAATATGACGTATGCAAAAAGATTGAGACGGAGAGACTTGTATAGAAAGCAAACATGAAAATGAATAAAATAAAAAATGGATAAATATTAAATTTGTCCATTTAATTATAAAAATTAAAAATAAATTTATTAGCAAATTTATTTAACTAAAATAATTTATCTATTAACTAATAAATAATAACATTGAGAAATATTCAAATAATTATATTTAATTAATATTGACATTAATATTACACATGTATGAAATGGATATCTAAATTATAAAATTTATTCACTTATAATACAAACAATAATTTATCTAAACTAAATAGTTTTATTTATTAATAAATAGGTAAATAACAAAAATTACAAATTTACTAACATTTGATAATTACTATAATCATTAAATTTAATATTTACATTTATAATTATTTTATCTTTTACAAAACATTAGGAAGATCTTTTTCTTTGCTGCCGTTGATAAAGTAAAAACTCCGCTCTAAAGCATCACCAATCGTACGGCGCGGTAGAACAGCGAGGGGCGGGGGGGCAGGAGGGGATAGAGCTGGACTACGTGACCGACGGGGCTGATCTCCGCGTCGCGTCGGTGTCGTCGGCGACTCCGCGGGGCAGTTAGCCTGCGCGAGGTAAACGGCTCGCGGCGTCACGGGGAGCGATCTATACCTCGTATTCCTCGTAAACGCGGTCTGTCAAAAAACGCGAGACACGCGAGACCCGCCGACGGGACGCGAGATCGGTCGCGTAGTGCGCGACGCAGCGTTGTAGAATCTCTCGGAGCGAGTGCAAATCGGAGCGCTGTCGATTCGCGCGGGGAGTGAGAGTGCCCGCGGAACGCCGAAACGAGGGTTTCTCTCCCCTGCCTCGGCCGAGGCGAGGCGTCGCGTCGCGTCTCTCGCGGTTGTTCCGGTTTCCGGAGGGTGAGAGAGCGGCCATATTGTTTAAATCGCTCTCTACGCGTCCACCGCTCTCTCTCTCTCTCTCTCTCTATCTCTCTCTTTCTCTCGCGCGCGGTTTACGTGAGACGCATCTCGGATGTTCACCCCGAGACGATGCGGCAACATGTTCCTCGGTAGAAAGAGGTGAGTGCACGTATATGTCGCCCCCTTGTATGTTGCGGCCCCCCCTTCCCTCCCTCCCCGACGAAAAGGGGTTTGCGCGTATACGTCGAGGCTGCGTCTCAGACGCGTCTCCCCGTACCCCCTACCTCCCCCTTCTCTGTCTCCTCTGGTGTATTTAAAATTAGATAACTCTGTACTCGGTTATTTTTCGCCGGCCCCGGGGACGGGAGAAAGGAGGGAGGTGGACGAAATTCTTCCCCCCCTTCTCCCTCCGAAGAGTCGGGGGAGCCGCGCGCTCCTTCGGCCCCCCGTGTTTAAAGCGCGATGTTTTTGGCGGGAAGGAAGAGCGTGGGAGAGCAACGCGTGGACCCGCGCGACGGGTATCTCGCGTCCCTCTCGCTCCGCTCACCCGCGTATCGCGAGGGGCACGAGGATCGAGGGATTCAGAGCGTTGTCGAGTCGCGCCAGGCAGGCCGGAGTGAGGCCGGAGTGCCCCGGGCAGCCGGGGGGACGCTTCCATCAGCGTGTCTCATCTTCTCGCGTGCGTCGCGCAGGTTGGCGGGAACGCGGCGATCTCGTCTCGTTTATTTTACGCGTGTCGCGAGGCGAAGACGAGAGCTCGAGAGTGACAATTGACGACAATAACAGATCGCGCCTCGTCAAGGTGAATTCGACACTTTGCTCTCTCGTCGACATCTCGCGAGGCCTATTGCCTATTATTGTTGCTCGACTGTCACCCCGATCATCGTCGTCGCGTCGTGTGCCACTTGTTTTCCGGCCGAAATGAACGACGTCGTCGCTGGTCTTGGTCCTCTTGGTCCTTGATCGAGTGTATGAAGTTAGCCCTCCTTTTTTTAAAATTCATATTTTTGAAAGTTGTTCCTTGATCCCCGATTTTTCCGATTTTTCGTACAGAATGTTTCGGAATGCGTCGCGTCTGTCGATTTGTCCTGCTTTTTTATATTCACAGAAGATGCGCTTTTCAGGTTTGCTTCGTGAAGCGAAATTGGGGACTGATCTTGTCGAAAGTTGTATTTATACATTTGGGTTTGACATTTGTACATTGATATATTTTATACATCGATTTGGTACATTGTCACGTCGAGATAATGAATTTAAGTATTTTTGCAACAATTTTTTATAGGATTGTATACTATTGTATTATTTTATTTTTCTTATACTAGTATAGAAATTTTGTTAATATATTATAAGTATCGTCAAATACATTTTTTCCTCGAATATTCCGGCCAGAAAATTTATACAACGTTTCATTGTAATCGACAATATTTCTCCTAAATTTACGTTACATTATTGTATATCGTGTTATTCTCATGTCACTTTTTATAAAGGTGCAATGTACAATTTCCGGTCTGGCTCTTCGGTGACATTCGCTTTTTATTTGTTTTATCCGCTCGCGTCGATCTCACATCTCACCTTTCTCATTCCTGTGTCCGAGAAAAGTATAGAATAACCCGCGCAAGAGGTGCCGAGATAGAAAAGAATAAAATTTTTAAGATTACACTTTTGACTTTTGAATTTGTGTTATATTATTGTATATTCTCTTTGTATCGTCTTTTACGAAGATGCAATGTATATGATTTCCAGCCTCGCTTGTGTTCTTCGGTAACGCTTTTGTTTTATCCGCTCGCGTCGCGATCTCATCTTTCTCATTCTTGTATCCGATAACCGAGCGAAGTATAAAATAACCCGCGCCGAAAGGATCGACTTTCTCCTTCGGGATAAGAATTAATAAGATACAGCCGTGAGAGACGGTGAGACCCAAGAGACAACGTTAAAATCGATAAATTTACTCTGTTGAAGATTTTTAAAGGGAGTCTCGCTCAAACTCCGATTAAGTTAATCGCGATTAAATAATTTCACCGGCAAAGTCGCTCAAAGCAAGATTTTCTTTCTATATAAACAACAAATAATAATTCTATCTATGTACAAAACACTATAGATATTACTTGATAAGTTAACTCCGATTAAGTTTTAATCAGAGTTTGGTCGAAATCATCTTCAACCCAGGGGTAGTAACCTGGAATGATTTTTACACCCCAGCAGCGAGAAAGTTAAGTCTTATATTTTTTTGTTACCAATTGAGAAAATCCATATCCATTTTTTATTTTTTTCTTAATTTTTATAGAAAATATTGAATAAATTTATAATAATCTCAAATACTAATAAATTGTAGAGTAATCAAATGTACAATATGTAATTGATACTTGTTGACTTTTAATTGGGGTGTAAAAAAAATACCCAGGTGATCGTTTACGCAAAAAGAAAAATAGGTGACTATTCTCGGGTTAAACTTGTTTTGTACACAGGCATCGATCTCACAATAAACACATAAAAATTTCACGTAAACATCAGTACAAAGTATTTCAAATTTAAAATACTCTTTTCACGATAAATATATATATATTTGTTTTGCGATAAAAGCCGAAGAGTCTTCTCTCGAAGATTCTTTCTCTCTCTTGAAAAATTTTCTAACATAAGATTGTTGCGCCAATCGTAATGATCATAATCCTTTATCGGCCTGACGTGACAATAACAATAATTTTTACGCATATAAGATTGGTAATAACAAAATAGGTAAATATAATGTGTTTGATATTCAGATGCATCTGCGAAAAGTGAGACATCAGTAATGCCGCTGCTATGATGCCTACCTGAAAATAAAAGAATGTAGTTTGCGATGTTGATAGAATGCAAGCAAAACGTGATAAACAGATCACAAGGTAGACAGAAACGTGGAACAAAGTATAAAACAAACAGAGCATAAACGGAGCCTATGTATATAAGAATATCTGACACAGGTGTTCTTGAATATTTCCGGAGTAGATCTTCAAAACTCGCGTCAGACTATGCATTTGCGATTAAGATGGAGGAATTGAAGATTCAAATTCGATCAATTAAATAATCTTAATCCGTTCTGATGACTCATTCTCAATCGCGTAGTCTGTTAAGTACGAGCTTTCGATAAACTTCGGGATCTCGTCCATCCATTTGATGATCGATGAACGCAAGGGTCTCTCCCGCGCTTTTTTATTTCCACGCGCGGGAATACTTCGTAAACAGAGTGATCCTCCTCTTCGTCCCGGAACGGCCCACGCGAGGTCCCACTTATCAATTTTAAGCTTGTCCGTCGGGAGATAGGGTGACGTCAACCCGCGGGCTCCAGTGCTTCGCATGGCAACTGCTAGACGAGGACAAAACGCAGACGACGAACGTATATATATACAACCACGCGTGCCATCGCCTGCTGGCGGTCTCTCCTCGTGCACACGCCCTTCCGCGTCCTGGCCTTGCCGTTCGCGCCCGGTTCGTGCCCTCCTGCACCTCCCACGTCCCCCTTTTCTCGCCGCTCGCTCTCTGGTCCTCTATTTGACGCGCATTTCGCGCCATTTATTCGCGTAGGAAGATCGTACTCTTTTAATCATTCCGTTCGGTTGCCCGCACGCGTTTGACGTCTCCACGCCTGTCCATGTTTTAACACGAGTTTTATTGAATATATATATATTTTTTATTATGCACAAGAATTTTTAACTATAAATAATATTTAACTAACTAAATAATGTGACTAATATTTACTAAAAATTTACTTATAAAAGAAATTAATAAAGCCATAATATTTACAAAGGAGTTGGGAATGTCTACAAAATAATCACAAAATAGAACGAGTTGACCCAAAACCGGAGCAGTACCGTTAAAAACTGGCTAGGAACATCGAAGAATTTCAGTCGAACCACGATTGCTCTTATATCACCTCTGAGAATCCCAAATTAATACTAAAATAATTAAATTAACAAAGTAGAGTTAATAATGGGCATTGAGAGTATACGACGCGGTTACTACGTAAGTCACAATGTTTAATTATAATTAACACTACATAGTAATACGTCGAATCTTTGTGGCCTCGGTCGCAAATCGAAAATAATTAAAAATCGGATATAATTAAAGTAATTAAATAGATAGTGATTTATATTTAGAATAAAAATCGCAATATAAAATTTGTGTACAAAAATAAGACGCAGTTTAATAAACGGGTCGATAAAATTGCTGCCCAGCAAGATAATTCCTCTCATCGGAGGATCCGCGCAGAAATGCTCGGCGAGATTGACCTCTCGGTGTCGCCGGCGACGATGTCGACGGTCATCTCGCGCGAGCGCGCGCGCGCGCGCGCGCGGAAACAAATGAGAGACAGCTGCCTCGTTCATAGGAACAGAGGCGGACGAGCGGCGGCGAACCCTCCCGGTTTGGTCGGGGCCCCGTCTCTTTCACCCGTCGCGCGGATGCGCCGCTATTCAGCGCACGGCGTGCTCGAGAGCGCGCAGGGCAGGGATCGACACCCGGCGACGCGACGCCGTAACGCGCCGCGCTTTGCATCGCGTCGCATGTGGCTCTTTAATACGCCGCGCGCCGGTCCCATAATACACAAATTCGATGCAGTTCGGAAAGATGTATACGAGACCGGAGACGCGCGATGCGTGCGTGGCATGGATATCGCCCCGCGTCATTCTCGACGAGGAGAAGGTCGCGAAAAAACGCGGGCGAACACACGATCTTCTCCGGGCAGAATGATTTCTCTTCAACGAAATCGTGTTTAGGATTCGCGAATCGAGAAATCTGAATGAGTTTTTGCACTCCAATTAAAAGCCGCTATTATTAGCTACATATTGTGTATTATATGGGTCGCTCTACAATTTATTAGTATTTGAAATTATTTATATAGAATTATGTCATACTTAATATTACAAAAGATTATTTTATTTAATATAATTTATATTATACTTAATATTTAAAAAAGAGTATGGAGAAATAAAAATAGATATGGATTTTGTCGAGCAGTAGCGAGAACTATTGTGACCGAG
The DNA here is from genome assembly GCF_003070985.1 of Temnothorax curvispinosus. Lineage (NCBI taxonomy): Eukaryota > Metazoa > Arthropoda > Insecta > Hymenoptera > Formicidae > Temnothorax > Temnothorax curvispinosus. Next base: position 2,064,074 of record NW_020216437.1, on the reverse strand, counting down.
CTATATCTTCCACGCTACTGGAGGGTAAAAATTACCCCAGGTGACTATTCCCAGATTAATATATGTATCTACAAAATTAGAGATAATTCAGTAAGCGTAGGGGACGAAGGCTGAGTATGTGGCGTCATAGTATAGCAGCCTTGACATTATTATTTACATTATTCCTATTTAGTAGGATATTACAGCGGAGCACAAACACAGAATTATTATTCCTTCTTAGTAGGAATAATAATTCTATGTTTGTGCTCCGCTGTAATATCCGAGAGCAATGTCATGTAATATTTACATACTTGATATTGCTGGTTTACTCTGATGTCGGAATCTTTCTGCCAATAGACAGCCTTCGATATCCGTAACTCGAAAAGAGTTGCATTTGTGAGCTCATGCTTATATGACATTTTTTTTATCGCTATTAATGGAATATGCTGGTGAAATTCAGCTTCCTTTTTTTGTTTTCGCCATATATAGAAGACTGTTTTCGTGAATAAATCTTCTTGAAATATTGCACGAAACCTCACCGGGAGCCTCGAACGTTATAATCTTTCGTGGCTTTGTACCGGCCGGCAGAGTCCCGTTTCGGTGCTTTGGCCGAACTTCACCGCCGTAATAAACTTCGGCGATTTGCGGACGCGTTGGGTATTAATGCCTTTGAAATTACGGGGTTACCGCGTACGTATAACCCTCCACAGGTCGGTTAGAGATAATCAAATTCGGACTCACAAACATTCGACTGTACAGAAAGCAGACCGTGAACTGGTGCGGTCGAGAGAAACAGAGAGGGGAGAAAAAAACTTCATTCGCAAGAAAAATAATAGAAAAAGTAAAACGATAATTATTTTGCAGCAATAATTTTATTTTCAGGTAAGATTTGGAATACTGAAAGTTAATACTCTGTATTAATATTTTATCTTTGACGTATCTATATAATGTCAAATGCCCAATCATAATTAAATAATTTATAGAAAAATAGTAATTGCATTTATGTATTTGCTACGTATCATAAGTAAATATTCATATCTCTAAGAACCGAATATTCAGTAATCGCAGTCATGCGATCATTTAAGAAAAAAAAAATTCCAGCAGAATTTGAGAAAACGGTCCGCGAGGTTTCTAAAAAATAACAGGTGATTTGCAAAAATCGCGCACAATACCAGACGTTTGTCCGTTATCCGCGAGATTCTGCGGATTCATTATCTTTTTGCCGAGCAGTGACGGCCGCTGGCGGTTCTCAGCTGTGTGGAGTCTTGGGCTGGACCGCCACGGTCGGCGCTCGTCTTTTTATCCCGAATTGAGAACCCGGAAGGCGGCGGGGCGCCCGTCGTGTTCTTTTCGTCGAGGAAAACCTGTCCGTGTCATGTAGCGACCTGCATCCAATCCGAGGTATCAGCACGGCCGTGTACCTGTGCGCGGCGTCCGCGTCGGTTCCTCATTTTTCTTCCTTCCACGTCGCGACCTTCTCTCTTTCTCTCTCTCTATTCGTCGTTTCTTCTCGGAATCAGCCGCCGCGCCGCGGAGAATACCGCCCGCCCGGACGCGCTTCGTTCTCGCGGTTGCATACATCTCGCAGGAAGTCCTTTCTTCCAGATTTTGCATATTCTTTCAACTTCGACATATGCCGCTCTCAATTTCGAAGCGGGTTCCCGGCTTCGGGACGAGTCACGCGACGTCGCCTCCTTTTCGTGATGTCTTCTCTCTCTCTCTCTCTCCATCTTTCTTTCTTCTTGCCTTTCTCAGCTTCCACATTTTTTTCTCGATCACGTTGGCGCACGAATTTCGTAGGTATTTAAAAAGAAATTAGCGAGCGTATTTCAGCACAAACCTGCTTTCTATTCAATAAACTGAAATCCTCCTACGACAAATTGAAACTCCTGTTATTTTTACTGACAAACCATAAATCGTTAATAAATAAGGAGAAAGAGATTTCAAGAAAAAATGTAGCTTCTGACAGAGAGAAAAATCTTGTCATTATATTAATTTTTTATATGTTTAATGTAACGTCAGGAAAAAATATATTTGGACTCGCCGAAATTCCGGCGCGTTTTTCGTCCTTGATATTCTTCGAAGCGTGATCCGTAGGAGGTTCCATGATTTCGCGCCATCGACTCGCAATTTCTTTGCCGCGGTTCGTCAAGGAATCGATCGGTTCTCAGAACATGACGGCGTGATACCGCCGAGACCTTGCGGCTTATCCCGGAGTCCGCAACCCTTCCTCTCATTTCCTCGTCTTTCTCACGTCCTTCTTCCTCGTCAGCGTCGCCGCGATCTCCTCCTTCTCCTTTCTTACCTCTTCTCTTTCTTTCAATTCTCCTTCTCATCTTCCTTCTCCTTTCTCTTATTTTTCTCGGTGTACCTTTCGTGGGTTAACCGACTTAAAGTTCCATTTACACTGTAGTAAGTTACATAAAAGTTGTGCAACAGCATTTTAACAACGGTCTAAATAAGATGACGCTCCTTATTTTTGTTATTTTGCAACCTGTTATTTTATATTATGACGTTAGAAGAGTAAATGTCGATTTTAATATGGCAAAGTGCATTATACCGTAACTGGCGTTAGGGACATTTGTAGAAAACAAGTCGCATTTGATGTCACAAAATGATTTGTTTATGCCATCGATATACCAATTATTTTTTTCATTATATTTCGATCCCATCGTCCTCGGTTCTGAAATTTCCACGTCGAGACACTCGGCGAGCAGCGGTGTCTGCAGTGTAGCTGTAGCTTAAGGCGTAGTCCGTGGAGTTCCAAGGTATGCGCCGCTATTAAAGTACATTCCCACAAACAAAGCGCTCCTCTTGTTTTAAGGACACCGCCGTTCAAGGCGTTCAATTCCCCCATGCTTTTGAGAGCGGTACTCGCCGAGAGAAAAATTAAATCATGCACAAAATAAATTTGCTGTATGTAAACATTATATTTTAATTTTTATAGATATAATAAAGCAACGACAATAACAAAACCTTTCTAAAGTTTAACGATAAATTCTGGGTGACAGCGATTTTCGAGCTGCATCGAGCGCAAGAGAGATTTTTAATGTTGTTACGTGTTACGCAAAATGGATTTAACTATACATAGCGTACCCTTTTCATAAATTTTGGAAATTTACTTAAACGGTTTGACAATTCAATTTTAAGGGAACTCGATGGCATTTTCGACAGATTGATTTTATCATGCTCTTTCTGTACGAAATATACGTGCAATTCGTCGAAATGGAACTTAACTCGAAAGCGACGTCAGCGCAGCGAGTCTGAGAATGAATGGATTTCTCCAACACGCTTTCCTCTCGCGCGCCCTTTTCTCCGACTACTTATCGGCGTCGATTGTTAATTCCGCACAGGCATCAGGTCGCGCATTGCGTCGTACATCGCCGCCTTTTGCCGGTCGATCGTTCCGTTCCGAGGCACGTATGCATGTAAGTTCGTAGAGACGACCGGACCGGCGCCTTCGTTCCACCTCACCCTTCGGACTCTTCGGAGTCGAGATGCCATGCCGGTTTCCTCGTGTGCATTTCCCTCTCTCTCTCTCTCTCTCTCTCTCTCTCTCTGTCTCTGTCTCCTTCTCTCTCTTCCTGTCCCCCCCTCGATCTCTTCTCGTCTCTTTCTCTCCCTAGGGTCGACCCTTTCCCCTTCTCTCCCCGCCACCGATTCCAGCGTTAGACCTGCCGTTTTCTGTTGCTGCTGCTGCTGCTGCGGTGCTGCCAGCGAGAGTTCCTTCGGATAGCGATCGCCAGTCCGAACTCGACCGCCGTTGAAAGTGGATCGTTCAGCGCGACACTTCCCCACCGAAATCGCCGAGTGCTGACGCGCGACGTGATACCCATCGGGGCAGTGGAAGTGTTTCGGCGCGTAAACTTATAGCGCCGTTCGCGCGCGCGTCGGAGCGCGCATCCCTCTTCCTCCGTTTATCGTAGCGTGCTAGGCGTCGCGTTCTCTCCCTCGCGATCTCGAGGATCGACGGATATTCCTCCGTCCGGTCGGGAGAAGCGAGATATACACGCTTTCACGAGAAAAACGGAGGGAAAAGAAAAAAGACAAAAGCCGAAAAAGGAAGAAAGTGGAGAAGGGATGCGCGTGGCGTGCCGACGCTCGTAGGGGTCTTATTTTGCGCGGGACCGCGGGAAAGCGCGTAAACATGACCGCGTGAAGCGCGGTTCTCCTTTTGCGAGGTAGAGCAAAATTCTCCGGAGACGGAGACGCGCAGCAGGACCGCCGCAATGGATCGCGTCGTTACCTACGCGTGCAGGCGGTAGTGCTCGTAAGCCGGGGGGTGCTCGGAGCATCTACGCGGGCGAGAGGATTTTCATTTATCGCCGAACCCCGCGCGCTTTCTCCCTCGGCTCTGCCCCCTCGTCCGCCATCCCCGTCCCCGTTCTCGTTCCCCGTTTCTCCGTTCTCTTGTCCGCCACCCGCGAGAATCGTCCGCGCCGCTTATGATGGATATATTCTCGACTGGATTGCTCGGGCCGAATGGATTGTCGATCAACAACGAGATAGCGACCTATCACTCGTCCTATTGCTCACCACCGATCACGGAAGCGTAAGTATAATCGGCTCGAGAGGTCCACGCACGTGTTTATTTATAATATCTGTTCGGTTCTTGTCGCAAAGATCGTACCTGCGGATCGACCTACAAATCGGTCGATAAATATTTCTTGTAGACTTGTGTCGTGATGGGACACGATGAGGGGGGAAGTTTAATTGGAAATTTATTATGGAAGGAATATTAAGAGACGAGAGAGAAGAGAATAATATTTTAATGGCGTAGATTTTTGAAACTATTACATTCTTCATATAAAAAAAAATATATAATTTAATATCCCATAAATTCTCGAGGATTTTTTATATTTGAATTCTTACTCCTTTTCTTCACAATCGGAGATCTTTAGTTGTTCCATTTCGTCTCCTCGTCTACCCGGATTTCGTTGCTTCTCTATATCGAGATGAATTTAACATATCAATTTATAAAAATCAGATATTGTAGACCTTTGATTACGATTTTTAACACACGCCTTTTAAATAATTTAGCAAAATATTCTAGCATATTGGATATGACAAAAATTTGTTATTTTTACCGTCCTTAATAATGCTCCGATCTATTTATATTTTTCAAACACGATAACTTTGTATCGCTTCTGGTACTTTCATCAGGCTCTCTTGATTCGTCGCTGTACGAATACGCGCGATATAAGCAGTAGGTTCAGTATCTTTCGAAATTCTTTCATACGCGTATCGCGCTGAAGAGATTTAAGTGCGACAGATATATTACGACATCAAAGTCCCTTGGACCAAATATTCAATCGCCAGAGAAAACTCCGCCGGTGATATCGCGTACGAATGCGAGGGTGGAGGGAATGCGCGCGGCATTCCGACAACGGAAATATGACGCAATGATATCAAAGGATACAGCGTTATCGCGAAGGAGATTATATGAAGCTGGTCTTGGCGCGTACTTGTTACTCTCATTAGCTTGGCTAGTGAATCTTGAATTACTTCCACTAGCAGTTACCGAGAAATATTTATTAGAATTAAGATATTAGATTCCCTATTAAATTTTAGATTAAATTCTAATAGAGAAAAATACGATCGTAACTTTCCATATATTGTTAATATTTTTATTTACTTTAGTTATTCCAAGAGTGTCTCCAGCTCTTACTAATTGAATTTATGTATCTATAAGTAAACTAATCTTGGCGTTTATATCGATCTTGTGGTTCAGATGACAGTCAATTTCCAAAATCTTTTAAAACTTTCCTGGATGCGTTCAATTTTTTAAACGAACATTAAATGCGTTAAGTAGTAAAAGACGATTGTGATCCTGCTGTGCAATTACTTTTACAATATCTCTAAATTATTAAAAATTTTATTTGTTGAATTATTAAATACTTAAAAGATTATTAAAATTGTGGTCAGTAACCATATACTTTGCTGTATCTAATTAAATTGATAAAAATGTTTGATTTTGGTGAAATTTATATTTTCAGAAATAATGTGATTCTCAATTCACGATTCCTATTTATAAGAATACGATTAATATCTCTCAAATATCTTGCTATATAATACACATAAATAATGAGTATCTTATGAATTTTTAATGATACAATATATTATAGGAGATGTAATCGAATGTTTTTCGAACAGACTCAACTTGGTTAATTTCTTTTTTAGTGAATTCTAGAATTCACTAAAAAAGAAATTAACCAAATAGCTCCCCTCGACTTTTTTGCTATGAAAGCTTTCATAGCAAAAAAGTCGAGGGGAGCTATTTGTTGCAGTTTCTCAATATTTGACGTTATACATGTAATTTTAAAAAAGATTTTCTTTTATCAAAGTTTACTTTACCGTGTGAAAAAACAGTTTCGCTACTTTCTCACTTGATTCCCAAAAAGACTTTCATTTTCAATGTTCGGAACGTATTTCGGAAAACTTTCAGAGTTTTTCCAAACGTTTACTATAAAGTAAACGAGGATAAATTTAAACAGCGTTTAATACAGATACAAGTAATTTAGATAAATAACATGTACGTTATAATAGAAAATTCTTTATGTATTTCAAGAAACTGCGTTCTTTTTAAGACGCCGAAAACTTTCCATTATGTTGCAACGTACCGTTTCAGCCATGTGCCTACCATAGAGACATTTTTTCTGTGAAAAGGAAAGAATGCTTTTTTTCGAGCATGCCGGTAGGTTTCATTTACTCCTCCTTATTATATTTCTCGGTGTGATGCAGTCAACTTAGACTAGGGTTTTTGTCGCTTTAGGTACACACTGTTAAAAGGAGGCAATTTTTATGGACGTGTACAAATTGAAAAAAAATATAATGGAACATTTTCGGAAGAAACCATAGTGCTAAATGAATCTTTTATTTTCTGACAATTCTTCGGTCTGCTTCAAAGGTAGATACAAAGGTAAACGCCATTTTAGTAACAATTGCAATTGTTTCCGTTGAAATGTCAGGTCTGGTATGTATAAGGGTCGGGTAAAGGACATGGAAATCTAATACGCGGTAATACCTTGCGAGAGAGATATTTGTTCATCGCCATTTCCGATCCCCAGCGGTAGGTAGGAAAGGGGGAACAGGGGAAAAAGCTTGACAAGCGTCCGAGGATGAACGGATGGACGGTAGACAAGAATGCCCGGGTAACATCGTGGTTACTCTCGCAGCATGGTACCCGGCAAGGTATGTACGAATATCGCGCCGCTCTTCAAAACGCCATTCGCTCAGAGCGAATTTCGAAGTTAAAAAGAAACGTGAGGCGACTATTCGTCTTTTCGGGCCGGTCGTCCTCGCAGGTTTATACAGTCTCGGCAAGACAAAAGGGGGAGCGGGAGAGACAGGGGGAGACTAGGTTGACTAAGGAGATTTAAACCCGGTTCCAGGTCAATTTTGCGCTGGGAATTTGTGCATCGTTTATTTTGTACCTCTTCGCTCTCTGGGTCCGACCCTGGGGCCCGGTTCCGTTCCTTTCGTCGAGAAGAATATTCCTTGCGAGAAGTATCCATCACTTTCGTTTTGATTAGACACTTTGCGATGTCCACTTTCCCGCGGGTTTTTTTTTTTTTTGTATTTGCCTGAGAGTTATTGCTTATAAATTCATATTGAATAAGAACGCTTTGTGTTCGGCTCTGCCCGTCATTCGGATCTCTTCGAATATAGATCTAACATAAGACTAGTATTTTTTATATAAATTGTATATATAAATTTAAAAATTATTTATGCTGTAAAATATATTTTATTTTATCCTGCATTTTTCTCGCATTTTCTTAAATATCCATATATTATTCATTTGCCTACTTTTATGTTCCGCTTTTATTTTATTAATCCTCAAAAGAAGTTCGGGGATAGGACAAATTCTATGGAGAAAGTTTTTTTTTTAATAAAGTTTTAAATTTTATGAGCTCGAGCGACTGCCTTCTATGTGATTGCCGAATGTCTCGTTGGTTGAAGGTTCGAAAAATTAAAGGGAACAATGGGAGGTCTTTTGCTTAGCAACAGCAAGGTTGCCGTAAAGGTGGACCCTAACGATTTCACACTTAGCCGAGATCTTGGAGAGGTCATTAAGTTTGCATGCCGAGTACCATTGGGAGGTCAGATATTAGCATAGACTCCGCTATATACGAAATCAACGAATGGAAAAGGAAGGATGTTAGCTCCACGCAAACACGCAGAGACATGAATGGCTGTTCGGGATAGATGGGAGAGAGGAAAGGAGACGATTTCTGAGATCTTCCGTCTTCCGACTCTTTCTGTGGATTCCCCACGTGGCGTGTATCGAAGTCATTGGCCACGAGACGGAAATAGCTATTGATACCGCGATACTTACGATAATAATACGGTTTCCTCTTTCCGAAGTAAACCGATCGATTCGCAATAATATAGACTTACGTAGCTTACAATCGTCGAAGTGTATAAAAAATTTAATGTTTCTCGATTGAAAATCTTTTGCAACTTTTATTTTGTCCTTAATTTTTAAATTAAGAAATGTGTTTATAAAATTATTGTATCTAGGTTTTCATCTCTGTTATTAATTAATTTTAACTAATCCCTAATCGCCTATCTTTGATGATTACTTTCACGATATTTGTCGAGGTCGTTCGATACGTTTTTGCAATCGTAATCGTCAAAGACGGTAAATTGATTAGAAGCTTTTCCTCTTTTAACATTAAAACATTTTTAAAACTGCCTGAATTCTCATTAGCTATACATCACTTGCGCGCCCCGGGGGTCCCTTACATAAATAGATCGTGTATTATTGTACTCGCGTCGCGTGTGGTCTTTCGGACCGGAGAGAGAGAGCTATCCCTCAGCTCGGTCTCGGGGGGTTTACGAATCGTCGGTGAGATCTGTGAATTCCTCGCCTCGTCATTAGAATTGAAGTCAACGCGCAAAGGGACACGTTTCCCTCAATGGGAAATGTCGGAGCGCGCGTTGTGATCTCGGGCATGCGATTAAATTTCTCGAGTTCTACAATCGAATTTAAAACTGAATCGCGCCGACACGTCTGGACAGCTGCCGTGCAGTCGTTGCCCTAAAATTTCGCCGGAATCGGACCGTGTGGGGCGAACCAGAAGAAAGCCACCCTAAAAAAAAAACGTCAAATAACAAATTTCGAAGGGGGTTGCCGACGAGATTCGCGACCGGGCCCCTTGAGGAGGCTCCTTTTAAGACGGGATGGACCGCGGCCCTCCGACCCCGCTCTCGCAGCCCGTTCCTCTTTCCTTTTCATTATGTTTCGATATCGATTTGGCGCACCGCGCGGGGTCGACGAGATGCCGATCGGCGGGCTCGCAAGGGCGAACTTGATTTCCAGCAGATGCTTGAACTGAAAACGCCCCTAAATAATCTTGTCTAAGCAAGCCACTGTACCCACCTTTCGGAGTTTGGCGGGACCAGTCACTCGCATTTATTATCATATTCGATGCGCAATTAATTTAGTACTCAAAATTAGACGAGTATTCAGAATACCAAGACGCCATTGAAATATAAAAGCAAAGATTTAAACGTCATCAGGTATCCAAAAAATAAAAACTGTATCTGTATGTATTTTTTCTATATTACATTTTTAATCAATCAAAGTTGGAAAAATCTTTCTTTTCTAGTAGAATTATTTATTCTTTGAACATTCTCCTAATCATTGAATAGCTTTTTATGTTTATTGTTTATATTTTATTTTATCTTGTATCATATTTTCTTTTCATCTTTTTTATATTCTAAGTAAAAATATAAACTTATGTTTATTACTTATTAGAATATAAGAAAGGCACGAAGGTTCATATTTTAGACGAGATAATTTCCGCGAGGGGATTTTCCACCCCCTCAGCGAGATCTCCGCGTAATGACACAAAGGACCGCGTTCTGTCTCGATCGCGGAAGATGTAATTTAATCGGATCACAAGCGCACACATATACACACTCATACATACATACATACATATGGTGCAGTGTGCGCGGATCTTTGGTCTATGTAGACTCGATTCCCACGGTGGAATTAAAGATTCACGAGTGAAAATACCCATCGCACTTGTCATGGGAACGAGCACCGGGTGGCTCGTCCGATGTACAATCGCCTCGCAATGGGCACGGGGATAAAAGGCGTGGTGTATGGCGACAAGGCGCACCTCGACGAACGAGAGGGATGAAACGCGCGCGCACGTTGCCGAGGGTCTTCCCGCCTTTTTTTCACGTCACGGAGGGGTGATGGAATTCGTCTTGTAGACGTGCATGCGTATTATATATATATATATATATATATATATATATATATATATATATATATACATATATATATTTTTTTTATGTGTATGGTAATGAGAGATAGTATGTACACTGGGGTAGATGCACCAGTGAATGACCGGTTAATGCATATTCTTATATATACATTATCTAAAGAATTGTAAAATAAGCCAATTTCTTGCTGAATGATTAATATTTTCGATGATTTAATTTAATAAGTACTTGATTAAAATGAACTTTATTAAATTTTTTAATTTTATGAGAAAATATAAGGTTTCTCTGTCCGCAGTTAATTACAAAAGAGAAATGTTAGATGAAATTGCAAAGAAATAATTAAAAAATATATATAAATAAATAATTTATAGATATATATAATATAAAATCACACTTTTTATGTAAATCGTTATGGAAGTGATATCGTATGCTCACTGTAGAAGGAAATAATTATAAAAAATGTAGTATATTACGTAGTCATATTATCTTCGTAATTTTGCTCACGATGACAATACGGTCTCGATGCGGAAATAGGTACTTTCGTCGTTCGTATTAGATTGCGGATGAATATTTAATTTTCGATACGGCATTGACGCGGAGAGACCCTTATCGCATACCGTAAACCTGTATTTTCGTGCAACCCCACGGGAACGGGAGAGGAGCGGCGCGATCACTCGATTATCGCCGGCGCGTACGCGCGCAACCCTATGTCCGCGCCGGTATATGAGTCACACGGTCGCGATGCACACACGTACGTACGTGTACCTCCTCACATGTGCACGCGTCATATGAGAGCGGGTGCGTATGCTCGGGGAGCGTTCTATTATGGGGAAGTTTGATGGAGCGAGTGCGAGGGCATCGAGGCAGGTGGTAGCCAGATGTCTTTCGGTAAAGACTTCCACCCTGATGTCGTTGGCTGGCTGGCTGGTTGGCTGGCTGGCCCGCACGGTCCTCGCGCGTATATAAAGTGCACGTGTAGGTACATACGTATGCTTACCTAGCCGTTTACCCCGGTCGTACTCACGCCGTGCATGTCTGAACCGGCGCGGCGCGGCGCACAGAATTCATCTCGGCGGCGCGGCCCTGTATATCTTGCCCCGTGGCCTTCCGCGCCGAGCGATGATCCTTCACGAACGTCTAGCGGCCTCATTAAAATACGCTGTTCGCCAAACTAGCTGGTTTTCGTGCCAGGAATCTTCCTCCAGCGATTTCGAGTCGATCTGGATGCGCGCGGCGGCGGCGAGAAAACTTTATCGGATCTTTTTTCGCGACCGGACTTTCACATTCGGGCCTCGGTATGGAGGAGCGGCCCTGTGCGCAAATAATTCTTACCATCGAATTAAAATATGTCGAGGCAATATTTATTTAGCATTGAGCGAAGAATGATACCGCGTCTCGCGTTTCGAACCTTGATACTGATCTATCGACGTCTTTGACTTTTGACTCTTACATTTGTAACGAAATTATTAATGGCTTGATTATTTCTTTTTTGTAAAAGAGGAATCTTTCATGTACTCTTTTAACCAGATATTTTAATCGAAACAGGTTCTGCGATGTCAATAACCTTATACTTAGTCAACCGTGAGAGCCACCCAGAGTCTCGTCCGTTTCGTAGCAGCAAAAGGGATCATTGAAATAGAAAGAAAGCTTGACTCCTTGGCGACGAAATTTTTATGACGAGGTTGAAAACAAAAAGATTTTTTTGTCACCAGACATACTTGGTCACATACTTGAAAACGATTTAATAATGTCTCGTGTTAATTAGTGATGATTTACGTCCCCCTTCTCTGATCTGATAACAATGATGATTTATATTCTCTAATCTTCCAGTTTTTTGCTTTCTATTAAATCGAATTATTTGCGACGGGTTTTTTAAAATGTTTTTAGTTCTCTTTTTTCTCAATGAAACAAGAATACTATGAAAAATGCTTATTAATTTTTTGAGATGACATATTTATGATAAGTTATACGACACAAGCGGCATTTTTATATTATTGATCAATAATATAAAAATCCCGCTTGTGTTGTACTTATCATAAACATGACATCTCAAAAAATTAATTTTATATTCGATGCATCTCAAAAAATTATTTTTATATTCGAATATAAAAATAATAAATATTAGTATATAATAACGTATAGGTACATATAATTTAATTTAGAACATTGCACTTCCAAAAAAAAAATATATTGGCTTCTTAGAAATAAGTAGTTTTAAATAGTCGATACTTCTAAAAAATCAATATATATTCTTTAGAAATACTGGATGTTCTAAATTAAATTTCTACATATGATTTCACCGAGCACAATAGTAAACATAATTTTTTTATAACACTTTATTTCACATCGTTATGCGTTACGCTGATATCGGTAATTAACAAAGATAACCCAGTTATACATCGACGGCGACGAACGCAAGAGTGTTCACTCAAGGGAGTGAATGACACAAATTCCAAAAGCATTTACCTCGGGCCGGCAAGCAATCGGTTCGTGTGACAACTCGTGTCATCGGACGCGAGTGTCCTATGACGCCGTGGCGCGGGGGGGAAGCACGCGTCATCGTAAGCGCCGGTATCTTGGGTGATCGTGAACGAGACCGGGGCGAAGAGGGTGAGACTCACCGGGGCAGCAGCTGACGCCACAGCCATGAACGAACGCTCCCTGGATCCCATACACCTGGTCCCGGACACTAGAAAATTGACGAAAGGATCAATTGTGTTGCGGGCGTCGCACGCGACCAACGCGGCGGCGGCGGCGGCGGCGGGATCTGTATTTGCGTTGACCCAATATCACCCAATATTCCCGTTTCTGTTACGTTCGTCGGGGATGTTGTAACCGGCGCGCAAAGTTCCGCACGGTTCGCTCGATAAGACGTATGAATGCCGATATCTCATATTTCGCGCGATAAAGAGTCCTCTCAGGAGCTTGGCTTGTATACGAAAGAAACGGTAAAAACCCGAAGAGTGAAGCCAAAGGAGATGTCTGAACTTTCCATCAGAAAATTTAACGTATAATTAGAGATCTTCGTATGAGATTATTATCTGGAACATTATAATTATTAGTACAAGAGCAATGTCAAGAAAGCACTCTCCGAATATCTATAAAGAAATCGATATGAAAAATTAGCTTATTAAATCCATTAATTAACGATGACTTCAGCACACTTCGTTACAGCTTCGCGTGCGAAGTTTGTTTTGCCAAGTCGTAATCGCCGATCTCCGCTGCCGTCGCCGCCGCCGCCGCCGACGGACTTTTCATACGCGCACGAAGGGACGCCTTGCACGATGACCTTATTGTTGCGTGACGCGCGACAGGCGGAAGCGAGGAGGAAGTAAGGAAAGAAGGAAGAGGAGCTAAGGGCGCCCGGTGTGTGTGTGTCGTAAAGGCGAAATGAACGCGTGAGCGCTGAACGTGAACGGAAGAAGTGCGCATGGAAAAAAAAAGAGGGGAAAGCTCGGGACTTTGGCAGATGTCCATACCACGGCACGCACGGCCCCGGGGCTTTCTCTCCCGTTCTCACGAGAAGTCAGATCGCCCGGTCTCGCGATATCGTTTTATTGTCTCTGAAATTTAGCGACGTCCATCCGCACCCCCTCGCTCCTCCCCCTCCCATTTGGAGAGTCTTATATCTCTCTGGAGGCTCGATATATCTCTCTGTAATAAGCGAATACGTGGATCGTGAAAAGCTCTATTAGTTTGATTATGATTATATGAATTGTATTATCTAAAAATTTATTATTGACGAACGAATAAACGCTGAGCCTCGTAAATTGACGGCGTGCAACAGCCGATGCCGAATTTATGTCCTGTTCATTATTTGTATTGCGTTAAAGGCTAACTTTCACAGCCTATTGCACATGTCGTGATATACACGGTTATGTACACGTGTATTTTATGTATACCGGAGCTATAAAGCTGTTGAAGAAGGAAATTTTTGCACGGTGACAAAAGAGACACGCCGTTCATCTTCATAGATAAGTAAGCAGCTGTTAGCGGCACCTGCTTCTGTTGTCGCCTCTCGGGTAAAAGCTACCACCGATAAATTTACCCGAATATTTTATTTGACAATTTGCCGAAATAATCGAAGGACGAAGGATGTCCCTTTATCGTCGTGTTCTTGTGTTGCCATATATTTTCTCATTTCAATAACAACAGGCTTTAAGAATAAATATTTTCCAACTGCTTTCGCTGTCCGATTAGTGTGGTAATTTTTCAACACCTGACATTGCGCGAAATTCTTTTATATTCGAGTCATAGAAATTCTAATTTTTCACGTCGCAGTATAAAATTTTAGATAAATGTGAGTATTTTAATTATCTAAAAATTTATTTGTATTTTATTATTATTTTATTATATTTAAAGATTCGACGTTATTTAACTTAAATTAAATTTTTATTTTGCGTATGCAAATATATGGACTTTTTCATTGGTTACCTTCTTTTTATTTCTCTCGAATCTGATTAGAATATCCCATCCGTCCACTATATCTCTTCAGGTAGAAGACGTTTCCGTTCGCTATTTCGAGACCGCGATTAAGCCGGTGTGTTTTCGCGAATGATAAAGAATGTGGAAGAGGTCCTTTTAGACACGCCACGTGCCTGAAGGATTTAAATTCGAAGAAGGCGCGGCGGTTAGGAGTTCCGCGAAGACGAGAACCTTTACGTAACTTTCCGGGAATTCTTGTGCTAATTTGATATCTCTCTTATTAACAAGAATTAGTGACAACTGTGCCCAAATTCCTCTATAGCGAGGACATCGTAAATGTTACGTGTATAAGAATTCCTGATACTTTCACGTCTATTCCTGAAAAACTGTCGATTTATCTAAAGAAATTCTTATATCACAGTTTTCGTTATTTTTAACTGTGAATTTAGAAATTCTTACACATGGTTTTTCTTTGTTTTTAATTTTATGCTCGTCCTGCAAAATTAATTTTTGTCATTCCATGGCGAAGTCTGCAGGAAGTTGGGAAAAGTCTATATTAAGCTCCAAAAATATACAAAACAAATAACTGTGACTTTAATATTATTATTCAGATAGAAATTACGACGATTGCGAATATTGCGATGCTTTCTTGATACATTTCGTTACAGCGGTATTTCCGCTTTACCTTCTCACGTGCACCTTACACTTAAGTATTCTCAGACTCTTAAGTATTCTCGAAACATTGCTTCGCATCGCTGTAAACATAATATGTACACCTGCGGAGAGACGGTATTCTTTGCAGATTAATAAAAAGTTGCAGGACATGGCGCTACCGAAACTTATCATCTAAAAAATCAACTATAATTACTAGTCGAAACGTACGATTAACATCTTAATTGACTTGATTCATCGTTTCGTGGATTGCGGCTTTTACGTTCTCAATTTATTGACACGACGACTGGCTTTTTAATCGGTATGTACGTACATTCGATAAAACGAGGTTTTTTTTTATTGCTCGACGCAATTATAATATTACTCAGGGGCTAGCGCTCGTTGTGCCAAGCAGCCGCGTCGTTATTAAGAGAGCCTCTTTCTTCGGACGTATAATCAAACGGGAGTGGTGTCGTTTTAGCCTGTTTGCATTCCATGGTGCTAGACCGTTCGCGATGACGTAACTTCATCTTTCGTATCGTCTATATAATGCGTAGCGACTTGAAATAAATCGCCTTGGAGTCGCGCGCCATATTTCGCACGCGACAAATTATCACGCGCATCACCCTGCCACTTAAAAATATATACGGTAAAAGTTAACAAATTATTTTCTACGAAGAATTTATTTTTTAAGCGCAAAATATGCCTGTAGGTTTTTTGTCAATTTCTTTGTCAATATATGACATTTTTCCTTTATTCTGCGATATTTATGATAAACCTGATTGAAATAGGGGTTCATTAAGGGCGAGGACGTCTCGATCGATGGCGCCCGGCATGTATGAAGCGACGATAGGAACCCCGGGCCATCTGCAGCACACATATGTTTACGGCACACGCATACGTTCCGCGGGTGCTGCGTTGCTATCGCGTTGCATAAGCTAACTATATCTTCAGTCGCTCACCCCGGACTCTCTCCGGCGTATGCAGCTGTTTAGGGGCGAGGGAAAGGGGAAAAAGCGAGGGTGAAGCAGATTGCACGGCACGTACCGAGGAGCATTCGACATTGCCTTCTGTTCTCGGATGCATTGTTATTCGGCGCGACCTATACCTCTGTGAAATTCATACCCCCGGAATTCACAGAAATTAGAATTTTGCAATTCAGAATTTAATCGTCGATGTAATTGAGAAATTGGGTTCTGGCTTTCCCGAAGGATCCTAGAGAATCTTCGATCCCGTTTCCAAAAGAGTTCTGACAATTGACACGTAAAACGATGAAAAATTAATACTTGTGTAAATAACACACTATTAAATTCGTATAGTATCAAATTGTACTCAATTTGAGTTTTTTTTAATCATTCCTATATAGGTCGCCACTACTCATACTCAATATATTGTTAATTTAACTGAATTAATGAAATTAAAATAATACTGTTTTGTATTAAAATAATAAATTTTGACACATGGTAGTTAAAAATAAGATGTTAGTTAACTCAAGATATTGACTTAAATTTCATCTTTAAGGAAGGGAACGTGTTCATTTTTTTGCAGGATGTTATTAGCAACATTTTAGGAAATTACATTAATAAAATCTAATTTCCCACTTTCTACCAATTTCTACGTTATTAATACTGAGTACAAGCTATTTCAAAAATAAATGGCGACGACGCCGACGGCGGGTTTTTAATGAAGTTAAATAAATTGTATGTGCGCCTTTAGTCTCTTATAACTTGATCATTCCACCGATGGTAAAAAAAAGGATGGTAAAAAAAGTAAAGTTAAAGTAAAGGATGGACTCTTGATTGGAGAGGGGGTGGTTGGGGAAGTATGCGAAGGATGCAAAAGCCCAATAAGGAAGAGCTCCAATTACCTGCGTACGAGACGTGACGGGAAGTCGCGGAGCGAGGGAGGCTCAGGTCGTTTGTAACCGCAAAAAACCGGCGTTTTCGCGGTCAGAATTGCCTCCCGAATCGCGATAGGGTGGCGAAATTAGGAGAGGGCGGCGACGATAAAAGTCGAGCGACGAAGAAGAAGAAAAAGGGAGGAAGAGTAGTGGGACAGGAAGGATACTCACCCATCCGTGATTTCCCGTCTCAACCGTTAACTTCCCGGATAGATAGAAGATATTCACTGAAGCTTCCGTATTCGGCTTTTGTATTGTGGAGTCCTGATTCGGGTGATTATGAGCGAACGTTACGGGAAGGAAGACGCTCATTTCCCTATAGGACCATATTATTAGCAATATTTATAGGAAATTACGCTGACGGAATCTAATCTCCGACTTCCTATACTTTTTTACCTGCGTTATTAATACTAAGTTTATAAAAATCGAGTACTTTTTATCTTTTTTTTATCAATGTATGCAATAAAACCTGACACGTGCCACGTTGCTGTGCTATCTGTACCCGATGAGAACAAATGAAATCTCGAAGAGGCTTGCGGTTAATATTGAGAGTATCTAGAGATGATTTTTTAAACTCATACTGAAAAAAATATTCATGCGTTTCCCTGCGGTGTTTACTTTGACACGAGTTATCTCACTTCTATGTTATTGCTTGTCATTCCAGGTCCCGATCTGGTTACGATTCTAGCAGCGGTGGAGAGTCCGACAACGAGTACAGCACACCGGCTAGTCAGGGCAATCAAGTACAAAATCAAGTGTCTAATCAAATTCCCGCAAACATCAATTACGGACAAGGGAAACACATAAATAAAGGACGTTGGACCAAAGAAGAAGTAAGTTTGTTATACGTCTTTTCCGTTATCTAATATTTATATACTGAATATTCAGAATAGTTTTTTCTGTTTCTTCTCGATCTTCGCAAAAGATGTAGTATCACGATTTTATTTACCCGGTTTTTTACTTTGAGATGTGTTTTTGATTTTTGCTTCAAAAGTGGAATAATATTTTTCAACACAAAGTTTTTCATATGTGGAAGGATTGAACCTGGATCTTTGAGTCAGTCTATCGAGAATCAAGCAATCCATCGAGAAAAACTTTAATGTTTAATAATGGATCTTAATAATCGCGATAAAATCAATTTTTTTGCGAATTTTGCTATCTGTCCGGAAAACTCTCCCGGCAGATCTTTTAAATTTATATCAATTCCGGCTGTACCTTTTTATACGCCAGGCACACGTATTGTTACATGTATCGCTTCCATGTAGCAAGTTGAGGGACAGGAGGACGGGGGAAAACAATGAACATACGGATCCCCCTTCTTCCCCCAAAAAAATGTCCACCCCTCGTATTTTCTGCAGCGAGTTGCGTCGTCGTGTCGGGAGGCAGATGCCTCGGTTACCCCATAGAACATAGGGTGCACTTACACGGCTTCACGTGGGAAAGCCCACGAGGGTCGATCGATCTCCCATGCGTCCGTCCGTCCGTCCTTCCTCGTTTCGTGCATTTAAGGCGCGCGAATAAAATGTACCGTGGGCAAGGTGGAACGAAATATTTCTCGCTTTCCTACACATTGATCTTTCTTTTTGCAGGACGCTTTATTGAAACAGCTAGTGAGCAACGCGGAACAGCAAGGCACTGGTCTGCGATGGGACATCATAGCTGGCCAGTTCCCGGATCGGAGCGACGTACAGTGCCAACAGAGATGGGCGAAGGTCGTGAACCCGGAGCTGGTCAAGGGCCCGTGGACGAAGGAGGTGGGCAGCTTTCGCTAACGTCCGATCCTCATCATTCTCGAAAAACCTTTCCCGAATTTTTATCGGTCTTCGATAATCTTACACCTGAATACATATGTACGATAGAATGCATGCGTATAATACAATCAGACTTGGATTCTCTTATGCAACTCAAGAATTACTGAATCGTTTCGCAGAACAGAAGTTATTAAAGTTCCGAAAAGAACCCGAGTTTCCCGAAACCGAATGTTTTTCTCGCGTTGTTAGGGACGACCAAGTACCGTATCGATGTCCTGAGGCGATCACGTTTTAATCGAGTTTTTTTAATGCTGGGTAGCATAGCGTCGTTGTACGGCACTGCCGCATACCACCTACACGAGGCGAACCGCATACAGATTAAGGATCCCGGCACTCGTGTCTGGCGCTCGCCTCGGTGGGATATGCAATAAGAAAAAGCTTGGGTCGCGGTGATGCTGCGTCGTCGTGCCAATGCACTTGGCAACAGCCAAGGGCAAGTAGCGCGACTCCGCGAATCGCGTACGCGTACGTGCGATTATGGCGTTTCCCACTGATATCCCTTGGTCGAGATACCTGCTCGGTATCCCCTTATACTTGCGTATATATCGAGTGTCATTCTGACAAATCAGATTATTTACGATTAGACATGTGTAGAGGATGTGATACGTTCAGGGCGAAACATCTTTTTTGAAACTATATTTTTTGACCGGAGAACGCTGACTTAAATCGTATTTCAGTTATTTCATTATCGAATTATTATCGAATAATATTTTATTAGTTTTAAAAAGATTTGCATATTGTATTTTTATATTAAAAAGAGCGATTTAAATGCAATGTAAATAATGCGTACGAATTTTTTGTTGCTTGCCAAATATTTTCTTAAGATATCTCATTTGAATACACATTTCTTTATTATATTTTATAAACTTCTCTGTTTTACAGGAAGATGAGAAAGTGGTGGAACTTGTAGATAAATATGGCCCGAAAAAGTGGACGTTGATAGCGAAGCATCTTAAAGGCCGGATTGGCAAACAGTGTCGAGAACGATGGCACAATCACTTGAATCCGGAGATAAAGAAAACAGCATGGACGGAGGCTGAGGATAAGGTAATCGTCGAGGCCCATCGTAGGGTCGGCAATCAATGGGCAAAGATCGCTAAGCTTTTGCCGGGCAGGACTGACAATGCTATTAAAAATCATTGGAATAGTACGATGAGAAGGAAATATGAAGGCGAAGAAGGAAGAACTGCGACCAAAGGTACTATTTACGGGCGATTACGAATTTTGATGCAGTAATGTCGTAACAATATAAATTTTAACCTAATAAATGTAAAATATGTTCTTCGTTGTTGAACTGTACGTAATGATTCTGTTTATGATACCAGTTAGACTCGATAGAGCACGGCGAGAAATGAACGAAACTTACTGTATTTAGGCAGAAGCAAGAGGAAAAATACGCAAGGCACTACCGCAAGGGATCCGCTTCTTCTGGAAGATGAACAGAGTCAGATGAAGGCCTCGACTAGCAGTTCAACGGCGGGTAGCTCTTCGCAGACTCTCAACTTCGAGTCTATTGATTGGATCAGAAATTGGGAACAGCATGTTGGGAACAGCATTGCAGCGGGATACCACGCGCTACAGCTAAACAGGCATACACACGACGATGAGAAATGTGCATCTCCGTCGAAAAGGGAATCTTCGCGAGCCAAAGCCGAGACAGCCTCGCTAGTACCCAAGTATGTTGTCTTTGAAACGAACGACGTGATGTCCATATATCTCCCGACAGCCTTTAACTTTTTTCTTTCTTCTGCGTAGATATTTCAACCTGCAACAAATATCAACCGAGACATCCGGTTCGAAGAGCTCGGAGATAAAGCTGATGCCGATGCCCGACTTGGAAGACATACCCGAGCAGCACGTGGAGAAGAAGAGTCAGCCACCTATATTACGCAGACGCAAAAACGCGCACAGTTTGCTGCAGAGGATAGACATCTCCGACAACGGGAATCAGTCGGATTACATCATAACGAGCCAACAAGTGCAAACGGGAAACACCACCCCCTCGACTCCTATCAAACAACTTCCGTTCAGTCCTTCGCAATTCCTCAACAGCCTGAGCCCGTCGGAGACGTCGTGGCCGCGCGCGAGTACGCCCAAGGCGAGCAGTCCTGGCCCGCTTACGACTCCACAGCCTACCGGTTTCCGACGAAGTCAAAATGGTACACCCCTTTTAGGATACACTTGTATGTGTCGCACTACGAGTTTCAAACGAATCGTAAATTCGCAAATTTATTATTTCTTAGTCCACGTAATCTCTAATGCTTATGTGTAGGACATTTTAAACAAATAAAAAATTTTTCTTAGGATTCTTTTTCACTCTTACAGACGGTATTACACCAAGAACACCAACGCCGTTCAAAAACGCTCTTGCCGAGCTCGAACGACGAAGCGGAACGGCACAGTTGCCCTCTACTCCTAGTCGCCTGGACGCACTGACCGAAATAATAAAGCAGGAGGTTGAAAACGAGGCTGGAACAAGTACGATTCAGGAAGATTCGGGCTACAACAGCATGATACGAAGGCGCGGTAAAGAGAACAGTGCTCCAGGAGGGAAGCGCGCGCGGAAGGCTCTTTGTCAGGCTTGGGCATCTCAGGATAGTTCCGACATTAGTTTCCTTGTGGAAACACCAGTATGTTGGCCAAACAATTGCTCGAGGCAAATCACGTTGCGTTCAATGAACACGAAAGTTACAAGTAATCAGCTTCTACGAAATGCATCTCACTTGATAAATCTAGAAATATACGCCGTCCGCAATTTAATGATATTCTAATTATTATGTTCATTGAACGCACTCATAAATCTCGAGAAATTTGAGACAAACGGATAATAATATATATCTTTTATCGTAGAGTAAAAGTTTGGAGACTTCCACACTGTTCTCACCCGCATCTATGGCATTGGAAGATAGCTTTTTGACGGCAGGACCCAGTCCTACAAAGGTAGAGCAACGTACTCAAAATCAAATTCAAATTCATAATCAACCCGCCCTATCCTGGTATTATTCTCGTACCAATCGTCCTTAGACACGCTAGCCGGCCTTCTAACTTTTCTTTCAACGCTATGTCTTTGTACTTGAATTTTTTGCCTGTATCTTCACATCTCATTTATATAATGCTTCTTATTCATTATTTGAGGGACAAAATCCAATTAGCGCAGAAGATATCGATAATTCTTTATTATTTTTTTCTTCTACTGCTATTTGTATTCCTTTCGTCGCTTAATATTGCCCAATCCAAAGATTATTAATTCTTGTTAATTTTAGGTATATAAACTAACATTAAGGTCACTCGATCTATTTATTGAAACTTATACCAGTGCCGAGACCTTGGCCGTTAATTATTTATATTTATTTAATATTACTATTAATTTTATTATTTTAAAACTATAAATATTAATTTATACGTCGAAAATGAGAGGAAACGTTCATGTTATTTAATCGTGACCAATAGAAAAAAGCATTTAAATTTATTTATGCGCATACCTTTGTGACAGACATTTGTTGGTCTTGCAAATTGTGGTCATTTTTTTTTATATATCTTTTGCTCGATGAATTAAATTATTAATTATTTCGTTGTAAGCTTGTACATATAATCGGCAGGTGACCGATCTTGTTTCGTTTTTGTTTGCTTCAGTCTTAACTTCGCTGAGAATGGATTCTGACAATGAATCGCAAATGACTAATATATTAATGACGTTGTGCTTGCAAAATATGCGGCGGTAGCATGAGAAAGGGGTATCGTACAATCGATCCTACGTAAATTTTATCATTTTAAACAACATGTTAACATCCATTCCATGTCAGATCTTCGTCCTTTAAAACGAATCCTCGATGTAGCCCTGCACGAGCGTAATGTTTTTTAAATATTTTTATTAATATTTATATTTAAATAATATATATGTAAATATTTATATTATTTATATGTAGTTGTTTTCTTCTTTTTTTTTTAATGATATATTGAGTTGTCGCATGTTAATTGCATACACTAACTAATAAATTGCATTACACTAACTGAAATCGTTTTCCTTATACAGGCCTGGCCTAGCGTACCAAAGTACCTCAATCTTTTCCCAATCCAAAGATATTTATGCGGGATATCCAGTCGAGAACAACCCTAGTGCGCGAATCTAAAATGTGAAGGCCTAGTCTCTTTTTTTTTCTTCTTTTTACTTGAACATTTGTTCAACTTGACTAAAGTATCACGAGTTTTCCCATCTATCTTTTTCGAGTTCTTTTTTCTTTCTTCGGAAAAAAATTTCAGAGAAATCTTCTTTCACTTTCCTTATCATATAAAAGTTCAGTATAATTCAGAAAATTCGGTGTAAAAGTAATCAAGATTCTTAAATTATAGTTACTTAGATGAGTTGAGAAAGTGTCTCGAGATGTGAAATCTTGAGCTCATAGACAGGGAGCGATATACAAACAAAAGTCATCCTTGCCCAAAATCAGCCTTTACGCCCTCACCTAAGAGCCTAGTCATTCCACAAATTGTGGGCAGTCTTCTTCTCTTTCTTTTTGCTCTTTCTCTCTTCCTCTGGAAAAGGCGTTGAACGAGAAAGGAGAACACAACGTGATGTATCGTTGCAAATTCCTTGATCCTCGAAAAATACTTCGATCTGTCTCTCTTCGTCAATTATTTGCGAGTCTCAAGTCGTTTTCCTCTCTTTCTTTTTCCTCTCTCGCACTCCTTATATTCACTCTTCGAAATATAAAGCCAATTCTATTGTTTTTTTTTTCTAAGAACATCTCTTATTTGCCGGCTGTAGCTAGTGTGTCTATCCTTTCCAGACTCCTCACGACTTTACGTCCGTACAACAACGGAAGCCGAATGCCAAGAGAGCGATCACGTTTGACGCATTCGACAGTCCTTATTGTATCTTCAGCCCTCTGCCTCTCAGGCCGGTAAAACGCACCAAGGTGAGTTCCTTGTTTAACACTTTGTCTTTTTTCACGCAGGTCGCGCACTTATAAACGTTAATTTCATCGAGCTTTAAAATCTAATTTACAGAGACAATTAGTTGACTGATTGCGGCTAACTGTAAATTGTGTCTAATATTGTATGTTTATATCGCAGCGAATATTGAATTTTATGTCTGTGATTGCGTACGCTGCCAAGTAGAATATTCTACCCCGATAGGAAAATTTCTATAAGATTATATGACGAAATCTGGATAAAATTTGGTAATTTTTAAATGTTATAACATGAAATATTAACGTAATCAGTATGGCAAAGTTTTAAATAAAGAATCCATCGGTTTTCGTCGGATATCCATGAAACAAGTCTGCGTATTTGTTCGCATTCGAAAATTGTCGCGGAATTGGCCAAACGTGAGCTGAATTTATCAATTCTTGGGCAAATATCATATTTATAAATTTTATTCTGACAAAACCGCTGCGTTATGGCGAATTATCTTAATGCAATTATTGTGAAATTTTTCCACACATTTCGTGACGTAATTATTGTACAATATTTGCATCCTTTTCCTATCGGGGTACTACTAAATTAAACATTGCAACACGGTTACTACAGATGTATTGCTGGCGCGCGCGTGGACTCGCAATTATCAGATTTCTTCTCTCTTGTTCGTAGACACAATTGGAAGCGCAGTGGATAACAGTGGCGTGCGGTCGTACCCGCGACCAGCTTGACATGACCCGCGCCGCCCGACGCTTCTTGAGCAATCATGGATATGTGCCGTTGCGCCCACGTTCTTTGAATTTCTGAGAACAAGAGGAAGGAATGTAAAAAGCAAAATACCGGCGCTCGCGGTCGCACTTTGTGGTACAAAAGACGAAATCGTTAAACTAGTCGTAGATGAAGATGTAAGGGCGCTTCCGTTTCAGGAAGGCGCGCGGATCACTATCGGTTATTTCACGCGCTATGAATTCGAGATGTAAATTAAGCGACGAATTCGATCGGTTGACCTCGATGTGCGTGGATTAACTCTACACTGCGCGGGTGACAAAGAGGGTACCTTGGAAAAAAAAGCGGAAATAAATGATGGTAATAACTCTTTCCTTAATCCTCGGGGATAACCGAATTAGACGTGGATCTAACATGGAAATGAACATATACATATATCTTCTCTCCTCCGTCTCTTAAACATCTTCTTTTAAAAATTAGCATTTTTAACCGTGCATTCGTTTCGAAAAAAAAAGTATAGATTATTTATTCGAACGATTGTGTGTGTGACACTTTCTATTGGAAATTATTTATCATTTGTTGGAGATTATTTATTCGAACGATTGATACTTTCTATTGGAAATTATTTATCTTTCTCTTGCGAGAAAACTGAATATATATATGCAATAAAAGCAGATGTAGGAGATGGAGCGAAGAAGTAGCTGTTTCACGATTTGCAAAATTTAAACATTATGTCACTTTGTAGAATTGTTCTGTATTTTGTGATTTCTTTTTGGATATATTTATAAATATATATATGTATATAGCACATGTATGTATATATCACGGCGATCTTGCGCTGCGCGTGAACTTGCCGCGAGACACTACAGTGTCTCTTGATATACACACATATAGCACATAGTATACATATAATACATATATATCTTTTATATAATGTATTTAGATGTAGCCAACATGCTAGTTTCCCTCCTCAAGCTAGAATTCTAGATCCACTTCTGAAGAGGTGCTAATGATAGAGTACTGATAAATTGATTCTGTGTAAAGAAAGGAGACCAGGTTCAACCCGTGTGCGCACCGTAGAGTTGAAAGTTTCTCGTCGTTGTACGAAGTTATGCGTCGTTGTAGATATCGTCGGTAATTTTGGACGCGTCGAGTGCAATTTGTTGAATTCGCTTATACGTAACATATACGAAAGCCACAGTGCAACCGAATTTTCATCCAGGATCACGGGGTTGTTGCACTTTATCGACTTTAATTCCGTCGCGCCGTTCTCGCCGGAGGTGTAAGTAATACGAAAATAGATCTTTGGCGTCCACGTACGGGATAATAAGAAGTAGGATACTATATATAATTTTGTAATTTTATTTACTACTTTCCCTGTAAACTCCGTCCCGTGGAAGAATGATTTCAGTCTGCGTATTTGATTAAACGGAAGAGAAGTTTAAAAAAAAAAAAAAAAAAAAAAACCGCGGAAGATATAAGTTTAAAACACAAGCAATAAATAAACAGCGTCTATCCCGTGACATTAATACGGTTACCAACCTAGAGGCGAATTTCTAGGGAGGTATTTCTGGCAGACGGAAATCATTCCTTCATAGAACAAAAACCCGCAATAAAATATAACAGTTCTGCTTCTGTTTCATCGTGAGATTTTAATGCACATACCCGAATCGCATAAACGCGGATGTCAACAAATTAATATACGCTCTTGGCGAAACACGCGCGTTTTCCGTGCGCAAGTACGTACCCACTCTTGTCATCCTCTTTTTATTTTATATATATATATAAATATGGGAAAGATTAAATAAATAAAATTATAATTGATTTATTTGATATAATAGTATATATTATACGTAATATAAAACAAAATCATTATTGCAACCATTATGTACAAAGAGCCTTTGTAATTCATATTTAATTTACAAGTGAATAATAAAATCGTGATAATAATCACAATGGAATCTACGTATACCGTTCTGCGTCACAAAGTTTTTCTAATGCAGATTAGACACGTAATATGCGAGATGCTTTTAATCTGTTGACGGATCCTAAACAGGTAAACATTTAACATTTAATAAAGTTGCTTCAATGGAATTAGGAATGTTATACAATTAAATGCAATTGTCATAGCACCCATTAATATCATTCCTAAAAACATATGTATATGAAGAGCGACATTAATGAATGTGACAATTATTAATTGCACTGTTCGCTGATGTATGGAATTATAACAATTTAATATAACATAACAATATAATATCGAGCACCCTAAAAAATTTTCGATGCTTCCGCATCTAAGTATGCTTCATTTTTATAACATGAATATAAAAAAAGAAACTTACAGAGATTTTTAGGACTGCTCAATATTTTATTGCTTATTAAAAATATCACTATAATATCACTAAAATATCACTAAAAATTCGCTAAAATATCATTAATATTCACTAAAATAGAATGATAAATGGAATGGTAAGGTTGAAGTCACCGGTATCGCGATTTGTCTTACTCAGGAACAAAATCTTGAAAAATTGCATTTCAAGCGACACTTGACCTGTAGCATTTTAAATAATCCTACGAAACCGTCAAATCCGAGCTTAAAATTTAATCGTGCCTGCCGAACGTTTTTAGACTGTTTATCATAAAGTGAGCTATATCTGACAATAGCTATTCGGTAATTAGAAATTGTTTATCAAACGTGACAGCAAGATTCATGATTAATGCCGTGATTATTCAAGTATTCCACCTAGATATTATATGTATGTGTGTACAATTACACTAAAACAGATTATATATATTAATAGGCGAATATATTAGCTGCTAAGAGAATGCTTCTCCCAGGAGAGATGCAAATTCAATATATGCACATCGAAATGCACCGGTACATATGTACGTAATATATCTTAGCATTATTCAACGAAAAGTATAACTTTTCCCTAATTATTCGCTACGTTGATATATTTTATTGTTTGCATTAGTGTGTGCCACCCGTGCGGATTCACCTGTGTTTTGTATAAAACATTCACACTTACGAGAAAAATCGTAGTAGGAGCAGCAATACGCGCTCAAATATTCCGCGACTAGATTACGACTAAATGAGATCTTTCCCTAAATAAAACAGAATGTATAAGGCTGGAACCTTCCAAGCGATTAACGAACAGAAATTTGTCTTAAGGCTTTACTCTTGTTTCTACACGATCGACTTATGCTGTCATTTAAAATGTGCTGTCATTTAAAGTACAATGAATTAGGCCACCAAGCATTACATTTTAATCTGGCAAAGATGCTATGTATATATTATCTTCCACTGCTTTCGTTAGATATTTTTTCTGGATTTTGTTAGATATTTACGAGAAAACTGGTGTTGCAGCAACGTATAAATATGCAGAGTATGTAGTTTTACTTAAGATAGGGTGACACGGTGCTACACTGCCTAATATGAAAAATTTCGAAACATTGTATTATTTTTCTCCATCTTCTCTTAAACACACGTACGTATACACACACATACACATTACACACGTGCCATTTCACAATTTTTTTAATTATTTTCTTAGGCGTAATTAGTAGTCAACTGCTAATGCAGTTGTCATTCTGAAGATAAATGTAGCCAGACGCAGAAAATATATACAGAATATCCAAATCTATCGCGCAGAACTTTTGTCGATAATCTTTATGGAGCAATTTAAAATTCAAATTTTTTTAATAAAAAATGTTGCAGTAACTACAGCTACTTTTAAGCTGCAAGAAGGAACACGAAGCTTTAATTATAATACTTATTGTTGGAAATGGAAAAATTGCAACAAAATAAAATATATTTTCGTTGAAAATATCGACTCCAAATCCTGATATGCCTGAAATACTGCGCGATAAGTCTGGATATCCTGTCTAACGATAAGATAAAAACATTGAAAATATAAAAATCGATAATCCTCGTAAATGTACGCGAAAAAGAACATCTGCAAAATATTTCCACTTCATCGACCATTGCTTCGTGATTTAATAAAGTTTGCAGAAATATTTTGTTAATACTTACGTTACTGAAATCATCTACATACTCAACCTCGAAGATTGTGCTACAGCGTATTATATAAAATAACCGAAAACGGTTATGCATTAGTTCTGATAACATCAATGGTCATTTAACAAGATATTTAATTTTTACTGTACTACCTCGGCTTAAACAAAAAGTACTACAAAGGCAACAAAAGTGCAATTTGCTACAAAAAGATGAAATAAAGATAAAATTCTAAAATACAAATACTCTCCTATCATCGTTACTATATTCCTTCCACGATCGATGGACAGTATCGGATAATATTATCCGAACTTTGGCTTTACGATCCTTCCTTCTCTTCTGTAATACCAGCTGCTTCGTTCAGGGCATCGGGATCTGCACAAATTATCGAGAATTCACATAATCGTTCCACGAGGGTTAAATCAATCGATTAGTAATTGATCGTCACCTGAACAAGGTGAGCCTTTTATCCTGCAGGTGTTGTAGCTACCACAGTTCAAGCACTTCAATCCAACGATGTGAAACTTTACCGTAGATTCCTGAAATAACAGGTATCTTGCCATTAATATCACTCAATCATTTTTCACGCCTCAGCATTTCGGATATATGTATGAAGAAGTAGATTTTTTACCTCGTGGCAGTCTTTACATAAGATATCGGTTTTACAGTCGCTATATTCCTCCGGCATCGGTGTCAGCGATACCTCGGCGTCCAAGTATTTCCACAAGTCCGTCATGTCTAAGAGTGACACCTGACAGGACGGGCAGGCGTAATGTCCCGAGTTCAGTAATTCCTCAAAACACATACGGTGAAGCAAATGCCCACAATCGGGAATGTGACACGGTATACGACTCGTGTGAATGTCTTCCAGGCACACGGGACAATTGGAATGTGAGACATTTTCTATGCACTGTAAAATAAAATTTATTCCGTGTATAATAATTGCAAACTGAGAATGTAAACGACAGGGTTCAATTATTTCTTTGCGCGTTCCGAATACATCAATTACAATCATTTTATCGTACAAAACATGCATCTTGCATTATCGTATCCTTACCGTATGCCCGTTTTGTAACTGAATCGGCAAACACATGTTGCACTTGGCACAATGAAAGAACTTGTCACGGCCGCCGACTCTACATATTCCGCATCCGTCGCAATGGTATTGATTTTTATCCTCGTCGTCGAAGAGATTGCACTCCAGGCAGGTGTACTTGCCAAATTGACAATGGCAATTCTGACAGGTAGCTTGGACAGGTTGACGAGTGTCGCATAGAACGCATATCAATTCTGTCACTTCTTTCCTATTCACTGTGTGCGTCTCTTGCTCGTCGTGACAAAACCGACAGGTATACACCTTGTTGCAGCATGGAGTCTATGAAGAGAAAAAAAAATCAAGAGCATGTAAAAGAGATCAGATTTGAAAAGGAAAATAATTAATTAGGAAACAAAGCATACATTTTTCATTACTATTACATTTCTAATTTATACAAGAATGTTAACACAACTTATATGTAAAATAAATAAATATATATGAGTCTCAAGATTAGACTCATTAATAGTTACTCGACATTTAAATTACGTCTCTATCTAAAAAGAAGTAAAGCGTCCTATATCAGGCTTTTCATATGTGCAAAATAAATATATCATGAGTCTTAAGATCAGACTCATTAACAGCCATGAACCTACGATACTCGACATTTAAATTACAGCATCCCTATCTAAAAATAACTAGAAGAAGTTTAATGTTTCATATCATACTCCGATAACAGCCATGACGCTAGATAATGTTTCATTATCATACTCCTATAACAACCTACGATACTCGACATTCAAATTACAACATCCCTATCAAAAAATAACTACAAGTTTAATGTTTCATATCATACTCCGATAAACGCCAATTTTTAAGACTGTATAATATTTATAGTTTTATTTGTCAAACTAAATCATCAGTTTACTCTACGAGCTACTCTGCTAATCGAAGCTGGCCGTAGAACAACGGGCCACATCCCCAAGCTTACCACGAATTTCGATTTTCGCTTGTAGTGCTCGCAGCCGTAGTTATTGTTCGCAACGAGCGTCTCCTTGCCCGAGGTAGACGGGAGACACATGGTCCACACGCAGTTTCCCTTCTTCACGGGCTTCCGGGCGTCCTTGCGATCCCTGTCGTCGCGATCCACGCCGGCGGCGGCGGCGGCCTGCTCGGCGTCGCCGCCGCTCGGATCCTCGTCGTCGCGTTCGACGACCCCGGCGGCCTCGTCGTCGTTCGCGCGATCCGCGACGGCCTCCTCGACGGCGCCGTCGCGACTCGACGCCTCGTCGTCGCGATCCCCGACCGCCTCCTCGACGGCGCCGTCGCTACTACTCGTCGCCTCCTCGTCGTCGCGCTCCGCGACGCCGCGCGACGCCTTCTCGCTGTCGCCGTTCTGCATCGCCGACGTAACCCGCTGGATTCTCCGTTCGCTCTATCCCGTCGGCCTCATCGACGCCAGGACCAGCACGCGACCTTCCCGCCGATTAACGCCGGTGCATCTCGCGCACTTGCCGCCGTCCCCGTTCCCGCCGTCCACGTCCTCGTCCTCGTTGCCGAAAACTCGCGCGAGTCCGTAAACGGGACCTCCGTAGGGGCTCCGTGCTCCTTGGACCGACTGACGTGGGCGATGAAAATTGACGAGAACACTCGAGGCGGGAAGCGGGAATAAAGCGTCAGCGAGATTCCGGGAAAACGGGGTCGATCCGCGACCACCACACACACTCCGTCGCGAGTGGAGATCCTCGATCCTCCACCAGCTCACGACCACACCGCACGCGCACTGCAGAGCTCGCACTGACTTTGCCAAACGGCGACCGACGTCACTGACGTCGGCTGGATTCGGGGAGCGCGCTATTAGCGCTATTTGCTTGTTCTATCCTTGTTTTACACCTGATGAGCGATAAAGACAGAATGATGCAATAGCGCTAATAGCGCGCTCCTCGAATGCAGCCGTCATGGTAGAAATACTTGTATTTCAATTAATATTAAATTACATTAATTTTATGGAATATTCTTTATTCGTGTTCTATTTTCCCTCTTTATTCCATAAGTATCTTTTTACAACGAAATATATACAATTTATGTGAGACGAGCGTGGCCTAGTAGACAGCGCACTGGTCTACTGAGCCAAAGGTCCCGGGTTCGATTCCCCGGTAGAGCTAGAAAATTTTATTCGCTCGTTCTCCTCTCGGCAGGCAATGGCAAACCACCGAGAGTATGTCTTGCCATGAAAACTTCTCTAAAAAATTGCCGTTCGAAATCGGCGTTAAACTGTAGGTTCCATGTACAATGTGTATAATCTACGTGCGCAACACATGTATATGAAGAGAAGTCACCACGCTCGGACACGAGTAATAGGACGAGGATGGGGGGATTACAATTTATAAATACTGACATTACGAATATTTTATAATACATTTGTTACACGCATACATAACACATATATAACACATATATAACTCAAAAATAACGCATATATAATGTCATTATATATGTAAAAATTTTTGTTATATGTCAGGTTTCCATTTATATAAATGCAAAATATAAATACATAATATGTAAAAAGATACTAAAATTTATCTGACTGAGATCATGGTAGAAATACAAGGGTATGCTCTTGCGCATATTTCCGAACCCAGCCAATCAGCGACTTGTATTTCTACCATGACTGACGTCAGTTCGTCCGTCGTCAGTCCCGTCGGGAAGGGGAAAGGAACGCTGAATTCCGCGCGTATGTGCACTCGTCTAGGTACAACGTATACAACTCGGTGCGTCACGATCGTTGGAATCCGAGTCGAGGAAATGAGGAAATCTAGCCCTTTCCTCATTTTTTTTTATCAATTCGATGTTAAAAAAAATTATTCGCCTTCATTTCTTTCATTCCCAAATCATATAAGATCCCTTGAACAATATAATCCTAAATCCATCGTAATTCGTACTGAGGATCTGATAAATCCTCGATAAATCACGACCTTGAACGTCGAAGATCCGTCGCGATCTATCAAAAGAAGAAGAAAGTCTTTGCTTTTTGCGGTCCGCCAGACGCTTCTGACGATCAAAACGTTGTCGAACGTGGAGCATCGAGCATCGTCCAGCGTCCAGCTGCGAAACATAATCGACATAATGCAGGATTCAGGCAGGAATAGTTAGAGATTGTTAGATGTATCCGGATATGTCCGAAAGTATGCGATGTCGCGAATCTTCTCACGTGCCTACGTTGCTGTGATCTTCTCTGTAGAACGTAACTCGAGATAGAGTGGCTGTAATTCGTTTGGAGATTTAATTTAGAGTCAGGGAAAATAGGAAATTTTAAAGAGCAAGGACGATTGGACGCAGCTGGGACCTCGCACGTGTTTCCGCCTGTAAAACATAACCTGCTATCTTGAGAGCGCCTTTTCAAGCTTTGGAAAAAATAAATCGCCCGTCGTGCTTCGAATGTCCTTTCGAATATCCTTTCGATGTCATCGCCAAAGTGGAGCCAACAGAATTAAAATATTCGAGTTACATCGCGTGTCACGTTCCTATAAATTGTCATCCTGCAAATGACTTAGCACATATTTGTTTTACTTTTGCGAATAGATTTGTTCTTTATTCATATATAATAATAAATATCGTTTGTATATAATAAAATACTGTAAATTATTACTTGTAGATTTTTCACGTAAGCTAACATACATTAGCACTTAATCGCGTAACATTGCGCTGACATCGACTATTTATCAGAGCCGTTGGACTCCTCTTAAAGT
This sequence comes from Temnothorax curvispinosus, assembly GCF_003070985.1. NCBI lineage: Eukaryota > Metazoa > Arthropoda > Insecta > Hymenoptera > Formicidae > Temnothorax > Temnothorax curvispinosus. Next base: position 2,030,629 of record NW_020216437.1, on the reverse strand, counting down.
ACTGAAATGACAGTAATACTAGGAGGCGGTATATCAGGCCTGTCGGCAGCGTATTACGCTCTAGACGCGAAACTATCGTCTATCATTTTACTGGAGGCTTCCAGTCGCGTGGGTGGGTGGATACGTAGCAGAAGCTCGCCTAGCGGAGCGATTTTCGAGCAAGGACCAAGAACCGTAAGAACACTTGGCGAAGGTGGGAAAAACACCCTTAATCTGATAGATGACCTGCAATTGAACGACAAATTAGTTTACATTGGAATAAGCCACCCTGTGGCGTCGAATCGATTGATTTACATGGACGAGGCGCTGCATCGTCTGCCAAATTCTTTGAAGGGTATCTTCAAGACGTCCTCGCTGCTAGATCGTCCCTTGATCAACCGCATATGGACGGACTTGAGGGCTCCCAAGGTGTCTATGGAGGACGAGAGCATTTATAGTTTCGTCCAAAGAAGATTGGGCCAGGATATTGCGGACAACATCATCAGCCCCATGATCTGTGGGATCTGTGCGGGCGATGCCCGCGAGATAAGCGTTAACTTTCTGCTCAAATCGCTGTTCGAAGCGGAACAGAAACACGGCTCCATAATGAAAGGCTTGCTGATGAAAAGAATCTTTGCAAAATCAAAAGACAAAGCTGACGCAGCGAAGGATAATGCGGATCATGAGTCCGCGGTCGGATCGTTGACTTTGGTGGAGAAAGCACAAAAGGAGAGATGGATACTGTGGGGCTTGCGGGGAGGACTCGAGCAATTGCCTCGGGCACTGGCCGATAACGTGAAGGAACGAGGAGCGCGGATACAGACTGAGAAGAGGTGCGAAAAGCTTACGTTTAAATCGGATCGCGTGGAACTGTCGGTCAATGGCGAGCCTCAGGAATGCTCGCGCGTTATCTCGAGCTTGGGCGCGAAGGACCTGGCCGAGCTGTTGCGCGAGCAACATCCTGGACTGTCAGCGGAACTTAAAGCGATACCTACCGTAACGGTGGGAGTGGTTAATCTTGAATTCCAGGGAAATGTACTGCTTCTGCAGGCGTTCGGCTTCCTCGTACCGCCGAAGGAAAATTTACCTCTGCTAGGGGTGATCTTCGACTCCTGCATATTCCCCGAGTCTTCCACGGTACGTGTGTATCTCGGAACGATTTTATTGTCCGCTCAGGTCGTTTAGTTTCTTAGTTGATTCACTTACGGCATAATTCACAATCTTTATTTCTAATATATAACTTTTATTTCTATATATACAAAACTGTGAGCATTATAAATTAACGTGTAAGAAAAATTCTTTCACTTAATGATAATAAATTACGTGTTGTGACCATGATTTAGGTGTTGACGGTAATGATGGGAGGTGCGTGGTTCGAGAAATATTTCGGGCCAAATCCGTCGGAGGAGCAATTGTTAACGACGGCGATTAATCACACCAGGAATATCTTACAAATCGAAGAGGAACCAGTCGCCCACAACGTTGCCGTTCTCAAGGACTGTATTCCGCAGCACGTCGTCGGTCATACCGCACGTGTAAAACGCATCCACGATTACATTTCCGCGCACCATATTCCCCTGGCGCTGTGCGGTTCTTCTTACCAAGGTGTAGGACTCAATGACGTTATTCTGTCAGCAAAACAGGCCGTTCGTGACGTTGTAAAATAATTGCAGAATCGCTTGATTCGTGTAAAACCCGTAGGAGACAAAATAACAGCATACAAAATAAATGAAACTACATGCAAACGCTGTTTGACATGCTGAATCACGCAAACCATGCACAAAATTCTGTTATAAAGTTAAAATGAAAATGTAAACGATCTCTGGATAAAACAGTCCACAATTTAAATGATAATAGTAGTAAATAACTATTTTGCTACGTGAAAATATGTGACATACAAAAATAGGAGCAGCAAAATGTGTTTTGCATAGAGTTATATTTGTATTAAACGTACAGTATATAGTTTATTATAGCAATATAATGTAACTTCATTTAAAATATGAATATATAAAGTATATAAAATCTTCCTAAGAGATAGCCAGAGAAACTGTTTTCTTTGTTACATAATATAGAAAAGGCGCTTCTTGAAACCAGTCGCCTCTTTTTTTTTCATTATATTTTTATCAAACTATATATTTCGCAGTAGTGCAAGATTATTTTAATATTTTATCATTTATTTATTTATTGAATTTTACTCTGCCTACTGCGTTTTTGTACAACTATATAATTTATATTAAAAACATAAAAAATTTTTTCTATTTATCTGTAACAAAAGACAGTAAATCAGGTGTTTACTTATGAACAATTATATGTTATTGCAAAATAAAGCGACGTTATCCCAGCAATAAATGTAAATAATAAAAAACCAATACTTTGCTTCGCTCAAGGTACATATGCAGATCAATTATATGACCAAACAGATTGCATTAATACTACTTGCAACTTGATCATGCTGATTTGAAAGATTACTTAAGTAAACGAACGAGAGATTCTCAAGTAGATTAATACAAACTTATACGCATTCAGTTTTACATTCGTTGATGGATATAACATTACAATTTGTATTGTCTACTCTTTGACAGTACCTGCATATTTAACTTCGTCGAAAGCCTTTCTCGCTTTCTTAAGTTCCTCGTTCATCGTTAAAAGATCTTTCACTCTGGCATACTTTCTGGCATCCTTTCTCACTGCAAGTAAATTAACGAATTAAGAATTGGAAAAGTGTACAATATGACAGTAAGTTTCTGTGTGAAAGCAGAAAGCTTTAAACAATTTAAACATTTATTTAATTAAATATGTACTTAAAACGTGCATATGTAATTCTTACCTAAAAATACAATATCTTCCACTTGAACACGTCCTGTACGTCCAATCTCCATAGCTCGATGTGTCATCTCGGTTATGTATTCGATAACCAAATCTTCCAACAAGTCGACACTTTCTGTGTAAGGATTCTGATCGTCGCCGAAGCCATACATCATACAGCGCAGCTCCTTGGAGAAGAGACGTTTCCTTCCACCGGGCAGAGTCCCGCCAATTGGAACCTCTGTTTCTTCGTCCTCGAACTATCAAAGCAGCATGGTATAAGTACATAGTAAGAAAAAAGATTGTGACGGTCACATCTCAGTAATTATTTGTAAGATTTTATTGTCTACTGTATAAAATTAAAGCTTCTAACCAGATTTCTTTGAAAAAAGGTATACTTTTTTAATTTAATTACTTCCTTTAATTAATGTTTCTATTTACATATAAATTATACTCCAAAAAAATAAATGTATACACACACACATACACATTGAAGTAAATTTCAAGGAAATTTGTGAGATGCTCAGATTTATTTACATTCACATGATAAAATGGAACTTAAATTTATGTAGGAAGAAAAGTAAAAGTAAATATCTAACCTGCTCAAAATTTTCTTCAGCTGACATCGTTTTGGAGGCTAGTCTTAAATTCTTCTGACAGTTTCAGCTGATTATCCTCTTTGTATCTCTCTTCACCTATTCCGTATCTGGCGCGTGCACAAAATCTGCCAATACAACAGCAGAAAGATTGTATCAGATAAGAACCGACTGTTTTGTCACATTTTGTTTCTCAATGTTAATGAAATTTACCTAATGACACGTGACACGTACGGCGTACGTCCAGCGTTTAGCACGGCGCTCGGCGTTTATCTCGCCCAGCGACGAAATTCCACTCGTTTCACTCGACACACGAAGGAACGGAATATTCGGCGTACGTTCACTTTGCGACACCCCGTAACCGGATTTCTTTTCGTTTACGAGAAAGAAATTACACGAGCGACGTCTCGCACCGTTCAACGTTCAACCGTTCGACGTGTTTACGTACTACTTGCTTGTGTACGCCGCCGCCGCCGAGTCGGCTGTGGTCGAGTGAATCGGGAGATACGATACGTCGGACGCGAGTCGAGCCCCCAGATCTGGCCAATCACGTTCGGCCGCTCCGAGCCGCCGCCGCGCCGTGCTCCGTGCTTCGTGCTTCGTGCTTCGTGCTCCGTGCCATGTTTATTCGGAACGCGCTCGTTGCTCATCGTTCCTGCGATTGGCACTCCTGCTCCTCGTTTCGCGGGCCGCGAGAATAATCGCCTACGCGAGTAAGTACGTGCCGTGTAACGTGCGCGTTAAATAATTTGCGAGTGTGTCAAGTGTTTGTACGGAATAAACGTATCGCGCGAATAATCGCTCGCTCGAGACGGAGACATCGAGGTGGAGATGTCGAGGCGCAGTCGGCGATGGTATGTACGGCAATTCCGAACGATCGCTTTCGTCGTGATATTCGCGGGCGATAATCGTGGCGCTCGCTCGTCCCGACACATTCTGGACTCGAATGTGTAGCGTTCATTCGTCTCGTGCCGTGCTTCGAGCGCGCTGTGCCGGAATTGTCGTGTGAGAGTTGTCTCCGATCTCTGATTCTCTTCGTACGGAAAAAGAGGACTACTGAGTTATATTGCCGTATCGAGTGATTCGAGTTATGGCACGCCGGCGCCGTGATACATCGCCCGTGAATGCTTCAAAAATCTCGCATATCTCGCGTCGCGTAAGTCAGCGGCCGGCAGTCACGATTCTTCGTCGTGCAAATTAATAATGCAATTTTACTTTGGCGAAATTTACGAGTTCGATATGATATCACGTGTGATATTTAATTTCAGAGTACGCTATTGAAATTAAATTACTCACGTATAATATCGAACAATATCGTACAATATCGAACTCGTAAATTTCGCGAAAGTTATAAAATTGCATTGTTAATAATGTTAATTATTTGCACGACGAAGAATCGTGAGACTGCCGGTCGCTGATCCGACTTACGCGACGCGAGATATACGAGAAGCATTCACGAGCGATGTATCATGGCGTTCCACTGATTCAGTATTTTTGATTAACCAAACTGCGTCTGCGTGTCTTTATATTAATCGTCCGCTCGATTCGCGTAGTATCGAGAGACAAGTTGCCGACATCTTTTGGAACATTTCGTCGCCACTCGCCATTAAAGTAACGCGGTGATGAACGCAGAACGAATCGGGGCAATTTTATTCCAATTCTTTGTAGCTTATCTATCCATATTTGTATATCGATAACTTGATTTTATAATATACTTTTATATCTCGCAGTAAAGAACTTTCTTCCCATGGGTACGACCTCGGCGAGGTGGGAAGGTCCAGTACGAAGATTTTACCCATAAGCAAAATTCTTGTTCTGCTTGGATAAAAATCCAAAGACGGGGAAGCTAACGTACCCTCCGTTCGCCGATTTAATTGCACGAACGAACCGCAGCCGGTTCGTCGCGTTTGCTTCGGGAGTGCCGTTCAAGTAATCGGACTAAAGAACTTTTTTAAAATTCATTTGAAGAATATTACGGCATATACTTGACGGAATATTCTTCTCGTGGGCTTTTTTTTTAAACGGGAGTGCCGGACGGTATCGCGCGAGAAAGACTTTTACTAATAATTAGTCCGCGCGCGATTGTAGTTTATCCGCGGGTGTGTTTCTCGCAAGTGTCCTGTGCGGTGAGAGGAGAAGGAGCCTGACGTCCTGAGAGGAGGAGGAGACCTGGGAGAGGCATCGGGCACCGGCGGAGCAACCTTGGGGTAAGTGTTGTCTCTTGTATAAAATTAATAATTTGTTTTTATTTATTCGAATTGTGTTTTATTTCGATAAATTAAAAGTAATTAAAGAAAGATAAATTATTTAAAATTTTACTCTAGTAAAGATTTTTTTCGGTAAATAGACAATTGTATTTGCTAAATATTGTACTGAAAGACGAATTAGAGGCGCGTAAGAATTAACTTTTGAAATGTTGATTATTTTGAGCGCTTTTTTAATTTAAATTTTATGTTTGTATGTTACAGTATCACCGTAGCTACGTGGCCGAATAACTCCGCCCGTTGCGCATCGGATCGGTAAGTAGATGAGAAATGTTTTTAATGAGTTCATCCCGTTCATTAGATATCCCGCTGAATTAACCAGTAAATTAAACCCCTTATAATCGTGTCGCGATTTTAATTAAATCTTTGTATAATAGATTATAATACGAATAGGTAGGGATACAGGATATCAATCTATGACGTGTGTTTAGTAAAAATAAAAATTTGATGTAATTTTAGATAAAAATTTATTTTGTATTATATATTTCATATAACGTTATATTACATAACAAAATATATTACATATGCATATACAAAAGCTACGGTTAAATTAACATAGAATATGAATAAGAAATTATAACTGTACAATACAATAATGAGTTTAAATTAATAACGTTTAATATCTCAATAAAACTGAAATAGATAACATGAATAGACACTTGAAGGAATATGTGTTGTAATTATATATAACATTATCTCACTAATTATGCTTAGCGAATTAATGCAGCACAACTCACACTTTATTTTTTATTATTTGAAAAAAAAAAACAAAAAAAGAAAAACGAAGATTTTTATATAGCACAGAAATAAATATTTTTATTAATAAAACCTAAATATTATTTTAAAATAATTTTACATTGTAGAAAACATATAGATATAACAGAATGGGAAGACTGAGTCCATGTGTTAGATAAAATTACATAAATTCAGAGCTTGTCTTTTCTGAAAAAGTTACAGTATTCTGAACATATAGTTCTATTTATAAAATTATATGTATTATTACAAATCTTTATATTTATCTTTATATTGTTTATACATATATAGTTTGTGCATAAATTATTTTTCCTTTTTTTTTACGTTGAAAAGCACTAAGAATAAATAAATTATGTTATAACAGAAGATAAACGATAAGAAATGAGTATAAAGATTTATAAATAGTTATTAATTTTACAAATAGAATTTCAGATAATCGCACATTTATTATGTTTGCGATAAGAAATAAATGTTATATTAGTTTTATTTGTTAATGACGTGGTTTGATGTTTCCACTTTTCAAAATTGCATTACACTTTATATATGCTTGAGAACAAGAGCAATAATTTTAATGAGATGTTACATTTAACAGATAGAAATTTAATACGTTTGAAATTGAAATACTGAATCAAGTATGCAGGATTGATTTAAATCTGCAATCTTAGATACAAAATCGTATCTAAGATAGACATAAATCGTGAGCAAATCAGCAAATGCTTCATTTTTGTATCAAATTCTTCAATTACTGTTAGTAAAAATTATTAAAAAGTTGTTCCAATTTCACTGCCGTGATGGCTGGAAACCTTCGACTTTCTGTCTGGATCCATTGCGATCGAAATAAATTCTTCGGAAATTCTCTTGTCCAAGCCCGTGTAAGTCTGCGCCAGATCAACTTGATCTTCGCAGGTCGGTGACATCATCCTTGGAGATTCGTTTTTAACTTCAAAATGCCTTTTTGATTCCTCTTGATCTGCGAACGGCTGACGTTTGTGCTTTGATCGGAACTAAATTCAAATACATATTAATTACAAATGAGCAATTGCTCACGATGATTAAGTGAATTAATTAATAAACAAAATAATTTGCAAGCAAATTAAAATACGAAAAGTGTGTCGAGCGATCTAAAAGTTTATAACGCTACTATTACACACTTTAGTTATATTTTTTATTTAAATATCTATTGTCATCGAAATAATAAGATTAACAATCACCGAATTTGATCGTTTTATTAAATCACATTCTTTAGCAGGATATTTTTCACGTCTTTTATTATACTATATTATTTTAAAACTAAAACGTATGAATCGGCCTGACTGGCAATCATTTATCATCGTGACGATTCGACCATTGGTTTTGGTCCGATTAATCGTCAAGACGTTAATAATCTTTAATACTTATATATAATAAGCATCTCATTTAAATAATTTAAATTAAATTACATTATTAAATTTATTGCGAAAAATATTATCTCATCCTGGCTGAGGTATAATATTATTCGCAATAAATTTAATAATTTAATATTACCTCATTCTGGCTGAGGTAATATTTTTCGCAATAAATTTAATAATGTAATTTAATTTAAATTATTTAAATGAGATGCTTATACATATAAGTATCAAAGGTTATTAACGTCTTGACGATTAATCGGACCAAAACCAATGGTCGAATCGTCACGATGATAAATTATTGCCAGTCAGGCCGATTTATACGTTTTAGTTTTATTATTTCGTACGAATTACAATTGCATTAAAGTATATTATTTTAGTTATTAATTTACTGAGGTATTATTTACCATTTGAGATTGCGGTCGTCCAGCGTATGGAGGTATATGGGACAACATGGGCACAGCACCATATGGCATCGCTGTCGAAATCGGAAGAGATCTAGGTACAAATCCTCCGGGCGTCGATGGCATTCCGTATGGTGGCTGTAATGAACACGAAACATCTTTTATATTATTTCTGTAATTAAGCTCATTTTTTTATGTATAGACTCTGTTCTATTTTAATCACTATATTTGAATATATACAAATGACATATTGAATTATTGCTTCCTCATAGAGGAAGCTTTGTTACATATTTTTTAAGAAATTTGGAAACAGGTGTTCATTTTTTTAAAGTTATCTATATCATTTAAAAACTCGATGATTTAAAAACTGTGATGAAAATTGTGTGAGAAATTGAGAGAAAGATAAAGGAGAGGAAATAGAAGATAAGAATGTAAAAGATAGAAATGTTGAAATACAATAAACGGAATATAAGGTAAAAGAGGAGAGATGCTCAGGCATCTTAAGAAGGAATGAAGAGAAAGTAAGTGACGAGTAGAAAGAAAAAATCTAGAGCAGAGCAAAGAGGATAAGAAAAGAGAGGAGAGAGAGAGATGGACAATAGGATGAAAGAAGAGAAGAAAAAGATACGTAAGTAAATAGAAGTCGCGCTTTTAGGGGTGCCCTACCCCAAGGAGGAATAATTGCAGCTGTTGAGGTCTTGGTTGAGGTCGTGGGAAAAGAGACCGAAAGCGCTTACCTGAATCATCGGATGCATTGGCACTGGCACCGAGTGCACCACGTAGACAGGTGGCTGTTGACTTTTGGCCGGCATATGATTTTGCGTGACGACCCACTGGTGAACCATATTGCGCGTCTTCAGATGACCGTCGACCATCATATCGTCGGCGGTGCTCGCCCGCAGGCAGCCACATAGCTTCGGTGTCAAGGTCAGGCAGCTATAACCGGATACTAATAGCTCTGCCACACTAGCGACCAATAGGCCAATGCTCGCTAGCAAACCCGCCAAGCCGTTATCTACTTCCATCACATCGCTGTCATCACCCTGAAACATACATTGAGAAGTTCTTAATCCATAAGATAATATTTACCCTTACAATAGCAGTTATAGAGTTTAATTTTATAATAAATACCAAATAAGAGGTATGTGTTAAAAAAAGATCGAGATATCTTCTAAATTATTCATTTTTTAAGTACATGTTTTGATACTTTTATACGCAGAATAATGGAAAGAATCGATTTATTAGAAATGATTCAAACGGTTGAATCAAGAAATAGATATAAAGAACATACGGAAAGACTGAGAAATGATATGTCCGGTGCCCTTTGTGAATCTCTGACGACCGCCGTTAATGCCGTTATAGTGGCCATATTCGAGAGGGCCAGAGCGATTAAACTGGACGCAAGATGAGCGGACGAGAAAGCCGAATTTGTTTTGGTGGACGAGGCTGCTAGTGTTGCGACCACTCCTAGTGCACCGGCAACTAGAGCGGCTGCACCTGCCCAGAGTCCTGCGCCAGATCCACCTAAAGAAGCACCGTGGACGAGCACCAGGATACCAAAGACGACCAAGACAATACCTGAGTGCAAAAGCGCATAAATCAATTATCTTCTTCACTCTTGGAGGATTAACTTTAATAATATTATGACATTATTATAATAAGTTTGACATATAATAATCAATATAATATACATAACAAAATTTATCGCGGAAAGACACAATTATATACATCTCGCCAAAAAGGAATAGCAATAATATTAGCGTGAATAATTAGTGAAATTATTGGGAACTCTCTTGCGTCGAGACTTACCAAGCAGCAATTGCCCGCAGGACGTGAACATGAGCAGATTAGAATCGTCCTTAGCTTCGGAAGCTGCTCGTAGATCTTGCTGATCCTCGGCGCGTCTTGATAGCTGATGCTGCTGCTGTTGCTTTTCCGGTATAAGGACATCTTTCGAGTGTTTTGATTCTAGATAACTTTCCGGCTTTAATTCTGAATTCACCGAGTCCTTCGATTCCTTCGAGTGACTCGAATTTTGACTTCTCACCGTGGAATCAAGCACGATCGTCGCTGTGTCTTCCATGATTTTCCCCGTTTAAATCAATAGTACATCATTGACTTTTATGATAATATCAAACTCGAAGTCTGATAATGTCTCAATTGCGGTGACAATCGTTTTCCGATTTGCTTGTCAAATTTCTTCGTTGACTATTATTTCGAGCATAGTCTTGTGTATTTTTGTGTGGCGCTCATTCAATTAAGGATATTCGTGTAGGATCTCGTTAATCACATTTTCTTCGTTCACACATTCTTTCAATTTGATTCGATTTTATGTATCTTATATATTTATTTCATATATAGGTAGAAATAAATATTCGATTTTGAATTATTTTTAATAAATTTGCTTTTCTTCTCAAATATTTTTTAAAATCACGTAAAGTTAGTGATAAAACATTTTATATTATTTGGATTGTATCATTTGCGTGGGTTATAGAGATTGATTATAACTTGGATTAATATTACTGTTACGTAGAGTCCAAAACAGATGGTTGAACGTGATAATCACTGATGCGACTGACAACGTATGCGCAGGATCGCGATTATCTGGAAATAAAACAAAAATTCTAAAAATTCTAAATGGGACAAATAACAAAACAAGTGTAATATCAGTAGCATAAATTTGTTACATTATTTCATGATATATATAGCTATAACATAGGTTGTTTCACTTTTTTTATCACTTGAAATATCTTATATTATAATTTCTGAATGTTTTTACAATTTTTTAATATAAAACTCACTTTCAGAATTACAAGTTTGAATTATAAATATGACACTCTGGTATGTGCATGCGTACGTATACGTGATATAAAATACATACTAAGATGGTAAGAGCATGAGAATATATCTAATAATCTTTCAAACTATCAACAAACAAATTTTAATTTTAAACAATGGTATGAGTGTAATCGGTCACACGCTCTTGTGTCAAACTATATATAGAAGCACAATTCTCTCACAGTTTCAATTATATACGAATTTAATTAATTTAATAAATAAAATTTAGGTCAATATGAGCCTGATAAACGACCCAATTATTATTTACTTTATTCATTTCAATTTATAAATTTATTCTGCTTTAATTAATTTATATTTTTAAAAGAAAAATGTATGGGATTATTAATGGCAGATTGCCATTCAGTTGGTCAAGTTAAGTGAAATAGCTGTATATTACAATTACATAATATATAGCTATATAATAAATTAGATATACCTATATTTAAATATTAGGGAAAGTGCAACAGATTATTTATGATTAGGATAGAAAAATATATTACAAATATGTACAAAAAATTGATTTTTTTTATTTTTCTCATTGCAAAGATATCTTCTAGACCGCATCGCAACTTTTCAACATATATATTAATTAAATTCGTACGTTAATTAAAGCATATGTATATAATTTTTCTTTATTTTATTTTTGCGCAAAGAAGCTAATTTGTTAGAAATGCTATGATCATCATATATACCATGGAGTTATCTCGAACAATCATCTCTCTGTTCAGTGCGATGACAAGTGACATTTGAGAGACGTTATTCGAAACTTATATGAGATTCTCTCGCTTGTATGGGGAAAGGCATCAGACGGTATGAAATGAACGGGATAATTTGCGAGCTTGCAGAAGTATCGTATAAACCGTTGCGTTAAATCAAGAATTTCCAATTTCATGATCGTCACGGTCAGATTCATTTGTAGAATATTACAACTTTCTGATTAATTACACACACACACACACACACACACACACACACGCACACATTGTTAAAATCTGTCAAATAAAATCCGATAAAAAGAATTTTTAATTTTATATTAGTGCAATAGAACGGCTGCTATCTATTATATTACAGATTTTACTAATTAATGGATCCATTAAATTTAGATGGTATAAAATATGTATTATATATTTATAAAATCTTAATAAAATATTCTCGGAAAATATCAAAATTATCAATTCAGTGAGTGTATATTTCGCGAAATTTAATTCTATTTTATGTCGAGACGTAACGTTATGCTATTTTGCGAATTTCTTGGAGAATAATTTTCGATATTATATAACCACAGATTTTATAAATACGTATACATTTTTCAAAATCCTCTTATTATATAAATAAAATGTGTATTTACAAAATTTCAAATTACATATATCAATATTTATTTTCAGAAATTTAGAACATTAATGCATGATAAATGGAGGATTTAATCGTAAATGCTGATTATCTAAAATAGTGAACGTTCTAGCCGCGAATCTTCCACTTCTCGTACTCGTGAATAAACATACGTAACGGACCGTTCTTACGGCTGCGAGGCATTTCTCGAAGCGTTTCGAGGGCTTGACGTAGATCATTATTACATTCACCGGAGCGCTCTGGTCAGCGCTCGCGGAATCCTTTTACACCTCGCAATGCTTTTCAGTTCTGCTTTCCGCTTTCTATGAGGCCAGAAAGCACGTTTTACTCCTTTTTGCGATTCAAATAAAGATTTGTACTGATATCACGCTGACTTCCATTTGCTACACGCGATGTATGTGCGTGTTCCATTTAAAATATTACTCCGAACTACATGATTTGAAAGTAGTACGTCTCTTGGAAAAAAACTTCAAATAGATTGCAGGTTGTTTGTTTTTGAGAGGAATTTTAATCATGGACAGCATATTTTTTAGTCTAGATTTAGATAGAATCATTTCCGAGATTCAAAGATTATTCTCATTTTTGGGGATAAAATTCTATATTTTTAAAAATATCCTTAGTCTATATGTAAAGATGTAAAAACGAGATCGATTGAAAAATGAATATTTTATGGGATATTATATTTGTTTTGGTAATATATTTTAATTTAAAACATGATCTAAGTGTAATATAAAATAATATCTTGTAAATTGTACACTTTTTGATTATGTTACCATAATATCGGACTTTTAATCCGGGAATGGTCACGTGGGATGATTTTTACACCTCAGTGTCAAAAAATGAAGTTCACGCACTTACAGTAATTTTAATGTGCTTATTTTTTTTCAAATATTTTTTGTTTTTTCTTACTTTTTTCAAAAAATATTGAGTAAATCTATATACATACTGTCCTTAAATACTAATAAATTATAGAACAATAAAAAATATGCAAATATGTAATTAATAACAATAACATTTTAATTGAAGTGTAAAAATCACTCCAGATAACTGTTAATGAAAAAAAGTGAAGTGACCGTTTAAGGATTAAATGCAGAGGGATAAACGAAATCGATTGATGGATCCTACTCTTTATTTATAGATACGCAATGCAATACATCTGTAATATGCATTTTTCCTTTAAATATATGTTTCTTTATATGTTTTTTTAACATCAATATAGTGCAAGATGCACAGTGCAGGCGTGAACAATTTCTTCGGGTTATTGAGCCAACTGTCACACGTTTAATTGTTCCACGTACAGTAAATAAAGCTACGTATACTATAATACAAAGATATAGATAATTTTCGCGTTGCATTTAAACTCACCGATATTCTATCGACCCCAATTCCAATTCTGTAATATCTTCTCCTTTTTCCAAACAATCGCAATCGCCATTCATCGTAAATCGCGGATTGAATTCATACAATTGTACAATTATCTTGCACAACAATATAATTATAATGTAGAGAAAATCACACGACAGCTCTATCGCACGTGCACGACAAATCTTCGTTGTACGCTCGTACTTTCTCAGTCAAAGGTCCACGACTCACGGGAAAGGTCGCGAATTAACATACCGGCGTGTTATCATTGCTGATTCCTTCGACTCACATAATCCACGCATTATACTAATCGGAAATATGAAATGTCTCGTAAGATATTTGCACGATCCACCCCTTTTCGCGCGTTTTCGCGAAGGTATGCAGGTCGCGGAACCGTGAGATCTATCGCGAGACCGATCTCTCGAGCGTTCGATCAGCAACTGGAGTCACGCGTCGAGAAGTATACAGGTAGATTGCAGGTACGCTGCTCCTATCTGCTCGCCTCTACGTCTCTCCCTTTCTTTCTCTTTCTCCCTCTTCCCCTATCTCTCCCGCTCGCAGCTTCCTTCTCTCGCTCTCACTCGCCCGCTTTTCCTACCTTCGCTCCTTCCTTTCCGCGCGCGCCGCAACGCGCTGGAATTTGCGAAATTGACGCGAGAGATCGATCACCCCGCATATCTTCGTCAGTGGGAAATGCATTAATTTACGTTCGTACGCAAGTTACGCGATCGTAACGTATTCAGGTTTAGGACAGGAATTAATTTGCATTCTTGCGCGGTTTTTTTTTCAAAAGGATTGAAATTGTTTAGCAACCGGTTCTTTTTATGCAAAGTAATACGCCGCTACTAATCGGAAAGAACATAATACAGAGATAAATTTAGTTTTATTTTTGAAACTAGTAACCTTTTAGAAATGGAAAGATTTATATCTTTGTTTATTTTCTTAAGCATGGAAGCTTCGATTATAAATTATATATGTACAATTACTTATCTTAACAACGACTATTAACATACAAGTAAAAAAGTATGAAGTTCCATTTAGTTAAATTATTCAAGTTATTAAAAAGATTGTGTGTAAAATATCTTTTTTATGTTTTTTATAAATTGTTCTACCTTTATACATATGTATATTGATAGCTGCTGTCGAGGAAAATTTGACGACATATGAATTAATTTTTTAATCCAAAGTAAAGTTTTCAAAAACTAGGTTTGTATGAGAAACTATAATAACTATATCCTACATTTTTTACTTGTTTTTAGCAGTATCGCTTTTTTTTCGCTCGGCTTCCGCGTATTTTTAGAGAAGCAATTCTTATAATGCAATTGACTTGTTTTCACAAGTCAGTCTGCTATTAATTTGCGAGCTACAAAAGAGGTTTGTGACGTCAGATTTTGGTTAAAAGTTATAATTTAACCAAAAAAAACCAAAGATTTCAAGACTTTCCAAGAAGAAAAACTCATAATCATTTGTCAAAATCAATTTCTCTCTCCTTAACACTTTCTGTCACTTTCCCACACTTATTGTAACGACACGTGCACAGACTGAAAATGTCATTGTGCGCACGCACGAGATATATAACATTTTCATTGTATTTGCCATGTGGTCATATGGCAAATGTTAGGTAACGGAGAAACAGCACGAGAGGAGACACTAAGAACATGTTATTAATATAATTAAAAGCGCTAAGAATAAAGAAACGCTGAGAATGGAGGTGATAAAAAAATAGGGAGGGTCGACTGCACTCATTAACTAAGTGTCTGAGTATGGTCTTTCAACCCGGAAACGCATATTAAAGTGCAGTTATTTCTACCTTTATACACACGTTATAATTTACCAGATAGCGAGATTGGTCGAAAACTGCTGTTTTTTCTCCTATTAAATTTCATTAATGTAAGAGTAAAGCACCTCTCTGTACTTTTCATGTAGTTATGATAATTATGAGAAATTATATAAATCATATGAATATATAGGAATGAAGCGAGCGTTTTGGAAAAGGATAGAAATAAAAGCATTTTATATAAAGCGTAATAAACCAAGCAAAAGCATATCTTACGATTTACATGAAGAATTTCAAAAAGAATAATCTCTAAGTATATCAAATATTGCTAATATAATTCAACCAAGCATGAGTACAACATTATATTTAATTTCTAATTTTTATCTTTTATATTTTTCTCTTTACTGTGTTTTCCACGGACTCTGTAATTCTTTAATTACTAAATTCTCTTTTTCTATGTGCTTCTTAGAATTGAGATACTGAGGGAATTCAATAAATATTTTAGCTTGAAAAGTGAGAAAATAGTTCAGTATCTTAAATGTAATTTTTATAATCATATTATCGTATAATTCTCTCTTTCTTAATATAATTCAACATGCAGATCAACATTGGGGAAAAAAGTCAGGATACATAATTTGGAGGTAAATGTTTTGAGAGAATCTACGTTTTTCCCCGCATCGCCCGCGATTATTATACGAAAAGAAGCCGGCATCCGTTTTCTTTCTTTTTCTTTCTTTTAGTACTTAGCTAATTAGTTTTCTTTATGCGCTGAGCACACGGCAAAGCCGCCTGTAACCTTCTAGAGCATATCTTTTCGCCTCGAGGCGCATACTTTCGTGTGTTGCTTGCGATATATTTTTGCACGCAACGACAACGGAGCTAAGAGCAAGTGAATGCCACGTTCCAAAAACATGCAGCGCTTAAAACTTTCTTGAAATTATCCGTTTTCTTAATAAATTGCGCGAGAATTATTCGACATAAGTTAATTTTAATATCTTTAAAAAGAAGAAGGCAGGACTGTGTTTTCGTAATAATACATAATACAGCGTTCCCTCTAAAGTGAAACTTTCTTCCTAATTATTTCCGTATACCACAACTACTTCCTAGTCAGGATAAAAATTACAATGTAGAAATAAATATTTTTCGTAAAGGGAATATCATCTTTCGTAAAGTATATAATTGTCGGAGAACTAAGTACTAGAGTGCTAGTTAACGTGTGCAGGAGAGATAATTCGCGAAGCACGACGAATACAAGCTGAGCCGCAACAACGCCACGTAGTCGGATGCGGTCCGGCACACTGAAAAGTTAATCGCGCGCGCCTCTTTACGGTATCCTCCTTTACTGGTATACACGTCGTTGAAATGTCTGCTCCTGTCTACGTGCAGCACGCATTGCACATTGCCCGGCCATTACCTCTACACAAGTACGTGCTACATACAGCAGGAGCTTGCCGTATACAGTGCTGTACGAAACCGTTAACGTACGTAAGATGCACGATAACGTGCATGGAATCTCTCACTTTTCACTGCTCCTCTTGCGAAAAAAAGCAAGAAAAGAAAAAAAAAGGAAACTAGGCACAAGAATGTATCGAAACGTATCTATTTCAAAATCAGGAACTTTCAAGGAAAAGGATAAAGGATTTAATGTCTGCCTAGTTCTCTTATTTTATATTTTTTTAAATTTTACTCTTTCAAATACGTTATACGTAGACGTTTCTCAAAATGTAAATTATATTTTATCAATTAGTATATTTCGTGAAGAAATTACTACAATAAATGGGTAACTGAATTTAAGTATTCAATATAGAATTCAAGTACTGTATCTTATGAATTCAATTTATATGCAGATATAAAGCAAGTTTAAATTTTGTTAAATAACATAATTATATATATCTCTAGATCAAAGATATATTGATTGCTATTTTACTTTAGTGTTACTGTTAGTGTAACTTAGGAAATTTAAGCCTTCAATTTTTTTCCGTTCTAATAAGTTCTATTTTCTAAAGTAGAAGATTCCGTGTCGAAAATTATGAAGAGAAGAGAACTCTTTTTCTTCTGAAGAATTATACATTTTCTCTTTTCGAAAATGTTACGTTTCGCGTACCGCATAAATTCTATTTTGATTGTTACCTCAATTTATATTTTATTTTTAATTATTGAAAATTAAAACGACTTGAAAAGAAAACATAAAAGAAATTATATATATTACATAAGTAGGATTTTAAGATTCCCTGGGTTCGTAGAAAAGAACAAACAAGCACTCGCATTACGTATTGTCTGGATGTTAAATTAAAATTTGTTTATTAAAATTGAAATTATTTTTCGAAACGTTACAAATATCTATAGAATTCTTCTTTTCGCGTATAGAGTTTGCTGCTGCGTAATTATCTCTTCTTACAACAGTATGTTACAAGCAAGATTCTCGACATCTCGCATACGAAACTAAGCGAAGTGTACGCTTACGTCATAGTAAAATAAAATTCAAATTATATCAGCTTGGAATTTCAATGATGGCACTTGCGCCACTTCTAATGAAATTGCTGTCTATTTCGATGCCGTGGTCACTTCTGATTTTCTAATGACGATTTATTAGCGTAATGATAATTTGATCATCAATGCTATTAACTTTTATATTATAAAGATGGTCGTAATATCGCAATCTTTTCTTTCGCGCTCGCTTTCTCGTTGAAGCTTATCGTCGACAATTGTCTTGAAATGTCGTGAAAGAGTCTTGCATGAGCAACAGAAACATTATTAAAACTAAAGGCACTATACCCGCATATTGTTTCAGACAAATAATTGACGATTATTTTAGCATTATATTTTTTTAATCAAGTACAGTTTAAAAAATTCCACCTTATGCAATTTTGACATATATATTTCTTTCTTTTTAACAAACTTACCTATTTTGACTACATAGAATATGTAATTTTGGGAATGAATTGAATGAAAAGTACGACATATTATTAAAAATACATTTTATAGCTACAATATTATGAAATAAGAACAAGATAAAGACAGTTTAACATTTTTCCAAAAAAGTTATTACATTCTGAAGAAGACACTACATAAAAACTCAAAAAATCATATTCATTTTCGAAAAGTTGAAATATTATTTTTTTTTATTTAATTAAATTAATCTGTCTTCCGTAGACAGATACAACACATTTAAAGAGAATATTTTGCATCTCAGATAAAATCTTTGAGATTTATGCTGTCCAAAGATTCGTGGCAGTAAACATTTTATATGGAAGATATAACGAAATAGAAAATTCTTTCTCATTTCTCAAACATAAAATTATATAAATAAAATACGTTTTTAAGTACAATAGTATTAAATGCCGTATTATTCAATTCATTCTTATAAAATTTATTTCTTCGACATACACTTAGGGCGGTTAAATCTCTTGATATATTATATTTGTCTTTCCTCAATATTTTCTTAACAAATATATTCTATACAATATTTGATTAATTAAAGTATTATATTAAAATATTATAATTAAAATACTATCAAAACGTTAGAAACAATAATGTTTCATGTCTAAGTATCATTAAAAGACCAAACTAACTTTCTACTGGTACAATCTTCTTTTCGCTGATGGCATTCGATATACGTTAAAATAAGCGTGTAAACTCGATAACACGGTACGCCACTGAGATGAATTCTCGGTACGCTTCTAGAGGTTTCTCCGCCGCCTTTCTAAAACGGCATCCATTGGAGAAACGCGAAAGAAAAGAAGCCGAGCCCTGGAATCGCCGTTGCCGCTGTCTGGAGTCTCTCTCTCCGCAAATTGTCTTCGAAACGATCCGTTTGTCCGGGAAGGCGCTTCTAGACGCGTATACGTAAAATTGCAATCGTAATCAATGGTAGCGAAAGTTCCGCGCCGCATTCGTCATTTCTTTTACAGAGCTACTTAATTGCAAAAGTGACGTAATAACACAATTGAGAAAATAACTTCTTTAATTCGGAAAAAAGGAGCAGTAGGTAGTTCCTTCCAGTTGAACTCGAAATTTTCAAAATTAGGACGCAATGGAACATTGCGGAGTTTATAAAATTAAGATTGTATCACAAAAATTACAAGATATAATTATTCTTCTCTTCGGATTTTTTTTAAACCGTATAAGTGCAATTAGTTATTTTATTAACCATCCAATACTGAAACTCTTTTTTTTTTATCGTGTATATTACTTTGCGTACAGAAAATATTCATATAGATAACTCGAAATATCGATAGTTGAACTATAAAATAAAAAAAGATAATTTAACTAAAATAATAAAAAAAATATTTAAAAAAGAGATTAAAGAATTACAAAATTCAAGAATTACTTTATTGTGTAAGAGACTAACATTGAACGAAATTAGGATTAACATCATTTAAATTATTTAAATCAATCATTCAAATCAAATTATCTCTGTCGGATTACCATAGCTCATTTTAATAATATTGATACGTAAATCATATGCCTGCTTTTACTATCAAAACACAACAAGTGCGTCATTTCTATACGGTAGTCACATGTTATGGAAAGTAACAGTGAGTATAAAACGGTTAAGACTTAATCCTTTTCTTTCCCGAACAACAATCCCCTAACGTCAGTATAATCGCGTACGTAATTACGTGGGAATTGGGAGAAAGAGAGATTACTGCGTATTGATCAAGAGAATTTTTCTCACAGTTGCCAAAACGGATTATATTCGCAATCGTCAATTATATTATCCGATGAGAAATTTCTTTTTTGCTCTTGGAAGACTTATTCTTAATTGGACAGAAACACGATCATAATGCAACTATGCAAAAGTCCGATGGACACCACTTCGATAATTTTTATATTGTGTTTATTGAATGCGCTTAGCGAGGGACACCTTGTACATGCCTGTAGAAAGTACAAATGTCACTGTAAAATCAATTTCTCGCGCGCACCTTGCCTACTTGCACATTTTACATACAATATGCGCACGCGGTACGTGCCATCACAGGAGAAAGTTTTCGACATTTAGCTTACACCGAACGACAATTCAATTTTGTCACGAAGAGCTGCGGTTATCCTGTGTTCTAGAAGCCCATTTGGTTAACAAGATCATATACTATCGTCTGATGTCGTACATCACATATCCTTTCTAAAATGCACTTCCCTGTTTCTCTCGATTTTTCAAATAAAATTGTCCGTAATCATCCGTAAAATTTTATTACCTAATCTTTATAAATAAATTAAAGCTAATCTTCCACGTGTGTGTTATTTTCTTCTGGATCTTTTAATGCTATTTTATATATCTATATCTGATAATTTAAGTTTAAGACCTTTTGAGTATAGTTATTATAATCATATAGTATATATACATTTGCTTAATTTTCATTTATTTTCTTGTACATTTGTGTTTTTCTAAATGCTTAAAACCTTTTCTTATATTTTTCTAATAAACGTATGCATTGACGCATATTCAAGGTATAAGATATAAGTTAGACACAATATATAATGAAGTTTTCTCCGCCTCCAGGATAATAATGCAAAAAATCTTATGCCTTTCAGAAATAAATTTTGCTGCGTAATCATTGCAGTAATACGCGAAAGTTAATATAATTTTGTCCGTTCTATAATTTCTCATTTCCTTTTTCTAAAAAGGAAGATTTCCCTTGTGCTAAAGGGAAATCTAAAAAAGCAATAGAAATTATTAGAAATTATTAGCAGCGAGGGATTGTTCGCAACCGCGAGCATTCCTAAAGAATGAAATAATCTGACCTTTTTCACGAGCACCGTAGCCGTTTGAGAGAACCGCGTTCTATCCATGCTCCAACTGATCGCTAGACTTTAACAGTAATATCAAATAGACGAATAAATAAATTATTATAAAGTCAAGTATTTTAAAACTTGCATAGACAAGTATAATTAAGAAAGTAGAAAGTGTGTGCATGTGCGTGTATGTTGTGTATGGGATGAGCAACACAGTTTCCATTTATATCTTTGTTAGATTTGAAGATAAAAAAATCTAAGAGAAAAGTTACATTTTTCTGTTTTTTTTTTCTTTTTTTTTTTTTTTTAGGAATTTGATTTAAAGTGTGATGATGCAAACAAATTCTCCCCTAAGATAATTTTTAAGATAAAAAATATATAAATATAATGAAATATATTTATATTTATAGGGATTTTCAAAATCCTGACTGTACAATCTTAATGGTTCTGTTAAATGAAAAAGATTGTTGTTAAATGAGTATATCCAGCTTGGAAACAATAAACTTGTGACTGCGTGTGATGTGTGTGACTGCGAATGATAATTTAAAAGACATGCGAATATATAAATTTTCTTTACGCAATAATTCGCTAACACGCTTGGAGCGTTTAAGATTGCGCCATTAAGCGGGATCCTGAGGAAGAAGCGATTAAAAACCGGTGGAAATAACGCGCGCGCAACGTAATATACCATGAATAATTCTTCTTTTCGTGGAACAGCGGACGATACACGCCGAATAATCGGTGGAAACGTTACGGTCGCTTCACCTCTTGTAAATAATTTATAAATTATTGAGCCAGGAAGAAACCCCCGGTTCGCGTTATAAGCTTCGCACCGGAAGAAAATAACGAATATTCCTTTACACGCATTTCTTCTTCTCATTTGCTTCGAAACAAGCACCGAAAATGGTAACGCTAAAAAATGTATAAAAGGAAAAATGTGTGCCAAATATATATTTTTCTCTAATAAAAGTCTTTCTCTGAAAGATATTTCTTTGTCTAACAATTAATCTTCCACAAAATAAAAAAATAAAAAGTAGATATAATTTTATGGCATGAAAAATAAGTGAAATCACGAGGGAAACCAAGTATATTAAATTCTTTGCGTTCTAGAATTCTAGATCGACCTGATATAATGCTTTGCGGCAGTCTTCCGCATCGTTCTTCAAACATTCGATACGCTCTGCACGATAAACAAACACTTTTCTCCCTTTTTATCGTATGTGTGCACGTCCGTGCGTGCTTGCACTTACGAACAGAGAGAGAGAGAATAAAAAAGCAAGAGGGTATCTAATATATCGGGAATAAATACACACATACATACATTTTAAAATATATTTTAGAAATATGCTTAAAAATATATAACGATACACGTTAATTAGAATATATTTAGAAATATATTTAAAAATATCAAGAGACACACGGTAGTGTCTCGCGTGAAAAGTACACGCGCAGCGCGAGATCGCCCCGTGTATCTTTACGCGAACGAGAACGAGTATTCGAGTTTTTATAATAACAATATACGTGGGAATATTCAACAGAGAAAACGAAGTTATTGTAGCATGAAAATAATAAATCGCGTTGTGTGTAATAAAGAATTTTTTTATATTAATGCAAATTAA
Organism: Temnothorax curvispinosus; assembly: GCF_003070985.1. Lineage (NCBI taxonomy): Eukaryota > Metazoa > Arthropoda > Insecta > Hymenoptera > Formicidae > Temnothorax > Temnothorax curvispinosus. Next base: position 2,007,764 of record NW_020216437.1, on the reverse strand, counting down.
AAAGCGCAAAATTTATACACGACGCATTGCATATACGTGAATAAAATCCTTTTTCTTGAATTTTTAACGAGAAAATCGATTCACAGAATTCCCCGCGATTGATTTAAGAAATTCGCAAGAACATATTGTGGATGCACGTCGTTAACTGACAATGAGTAAAGTTGGAAAGCGTCGGCGACTTGATTGCACAGCATCGGAGGGTCTCAATGCAATTAAATATATGTACGTCTCATCTTCTCAGTAGGCGACACATTGATTACAATGCATATATCAAATACGCGCGTGGCTGCATGCCCACCTTTGGGTACAAATACCATTCGTTTAACCGTGCGAGTGCGCAAATGCCGATGATTTGTAATATCCGGTGTAAAGAAGTTGACCGCGTCTAAGTGGCTGTAACAGAATTCGCATCCGCCGTGCCGTTGCGGCATGCGTTTTGCTATATCGAAGAATGCAGATATCCTTGTAATAGAAGTCTCGTTAAGCTAACGAATTACTTAAGATGTCAAAGATGTCATCTTCGCCCATTGAATACCGTGGATAAATGCTTGCCACAGGCGAGCAATTTTGTTTTTATCATCGACATTGTCGCAGGAATGTTTTTAGTCGTAGTACAACTTCGCACCTGATCCCTCGGTAGAATGCCGGAGTGGTCTAATAAAATCGAACGATTGGTCTATCGCGGAACAGTTTACGCGCGCCTTTCACCCAAGTGACTCTCAATCGGCAGAAACGAGAAGGAGGAGGAGGAGCAGGCGAGGAAGGGCATCTATAATGTGTAATCGTTAAGGAGCGGTTCTGTACGCAATCCAAGGACTTTGTGATATGCTTTTATCATGACGTAATACGTTTACTATGCGCAACTGTCTCGCTCTCGCGCGGAATCTTAATGTAACTGTAAAGCCGGTCACGAAACTCTCGTGCTCTCCAAAACGATCTCGCCTAAGTAACACTCGCACTCTGTCAGGAAGGATACGCCGATTTCATCCACGGTCCTTAAAGTCGTCAAATAAGAGCTATAAAAAATACAGTCAGTTGTAAGACCAACGATTTAGCGTCAATGCTGGTTCGTGATTCGTTAAGCTTACCATTTTCTCCATTTGGAGTTCACTCTGACAGAATCGTACGGTAGGATCGATTTTAAATTACCGTTGTTACCCAGGATTAGAATGGGATTTTTGTTAAACTCGATCGACGAGGTGACCTCAGGTCCTGCATAAATGACGGTCGCATGAATATCTTGCTTCGAATCGATATGCACCAAGAATAATCTGTAACAATGTAATGGTATATATTGAATAATAACTATAATACGTTTTAACAAGTATTTTTTTTTTTTACAAATTATTATATTCTACTGAATATATTCTCACCTGTGATGTAGTCTAGGATCTCTGGTGACTAGCTTCAAGCATCCACCGCCATTGTAGGAAAATTTATCGCAAAACTCGAAAGTATTGACATCGACGGCAGACAATTTGTCTTCAAACTTGACGACTTTACCACACACTCGTATAATGTTCTTTCTATTTTCGTAGATACGTTCTATACGGGTTTCTTTCTTGTCACAACTGGTGTCGTTACTTTTATTATTTTCATCATTATTATGTTCTTCATTAACAACATCTCCAGGAAGCGTTCGTTGAGTTGATCGCGTAAATTGCAAGTATGGCACAGGAATTGCCAATTGCAGTTGCTGCATTCGCAGATTGTAAAATGCTTTCTTTTCGGGTGTGCTTTCGCCGTTTATCATATACGGCTCAAAATGTTCCTAAACGCAAACAAACGTGCACGTGCATGTGTAAGTTAATTTAAAATATCGTAAATATTTTAAAGAAAATTTTGAATTAATTAAACGAGGCATCTTATTTATTATTATTATTTACCTCGCCATTATAATAGTAGCAGATACCAGCACCTCGACAGAAGGAAGTTTTAAATGTGTCGTCTTCGAAAATGGGTACGTGCACATATAAATAAGGGAACAATTGAGCCCAAAATAAATCTTCTAAAATTGGAAAAGCGCTTGGACCAAAGTACTCGTGTGTCCATCCAGGAGCGAAGATAGCAACTGAAAGCCCTTGTTCCCGTATCAAGTTCAGCGCCTTTAAAAATAAAAATTTATTTTTATTATATCTGAATTTATATTGCAAAAAATAAGGTAATGATACACGTGTAACGTGTGATAGAAGTAAAATATTTACGTATGTTGAGTTAAAGCCGCCTCCTCCTGGACATCCTCTCCCCCAAACGTCTAATCCAACATAAATATCCTTAATATCGCGACCCAATTCCTTTGCGAGTAGACGACTACTGATCAGTCGCGATTCCGTCCAAGTATAATTTAAGAATATACCATCGCAGTGCAAGAAAAACTCTCTAAAACAGAAACAATTGTTATTAAATCTCTGTGTCGATAGAACTAAAATGTGAGGACAAATGATGCGCTAATAAATTAAGGTACATTACTTGTTATTGTCATTAAGTTCGTTCTGCCAGTTTAATTCACCCTTATTGGTCACACTGTCGTACCAGATAATTTCAGAATTTTCAATTTCATTGTGAATGCTTTCCGTTAGATACTTGATGAAATAAATCAGATTATCAATATCCTCTCGCTTGATCTTATTTTCGACGTTCAAGAGCCAGCCCTCAAATTGATAACTTATTGCAATCAATACCAAAGCGTCTGCAAATTTTCTCGCATCCTCTTGCGACGCGAGAATCGTGTCCCAAGTGTCATTGTTCCCTTCCGTGATCACGGTACCCAAGACTTTTACGCCGTGACGATGAGCCGCGGTGATCCATCCGCAGGGCGGGATAGTCACAAAGTGATGACTAAAGTAAACGAACGTGTCGACAATGCTCCAGTGATAAAATACATAAGAATCGTGGGAGGTTGAACCCTGTAGGAATCTGTAGAGATATAAAACAAACACAGACATGATTACAAATCACAATTGCGTTTATTCTAGCTTATGACATTTTGTTAAATTACCTGTCTTCGAGATAACCACCTTTCATATCATGACAGACCAGGGTTCTGGGTTGCTCGGCCCTATCCACCCTTTCCAGCGGAATCTTCTGTGCGACGATATCTGAGCCTCGGTACACATAATCCACCGATTCTGTGATGTATGCCAATGGTGATTCTGTTAACCCATCTTCCAGGGTACTGTACAATTCTGCCAATGTGTTAAAAGGCTGGGATTCTCTTGCCTCGACGCCGCTTGCCATCCCAGTGGTTTCTGACACGCTGTTGCTGCATTCCATGGTTGCAATTTAAATTTCCCAACAGTAAACTGACGTAATGACCCTTCCTGTGCAGCTATCACCGGAAAATGCTCACGGTTACGATAACTCATTCTAGAAAAAATAGTTCATGGTTTTTGATATGTTACTCTGCGGTGAAATCACAGTTCCAATTATCTAATCTTTCGACACTGTTATCTGCTGGCAGTTATTGTGGAAGATGAATGAAAGCGTAGCAGAAATCTGTGTTAACCCACTAAGCAAAATGTCAGCAGGATGCTAACAATTTATCAGCACACCCGAGCAGAATATCGCGGCAGATTGTTATTAATCGCTGCAACATTCTCTTAGCAGAGCCGGTCGACATAATTTGACAGTGGATTGCCGATAGAAGTTGAACAAAATCTATCACTCGTAATCATTTAAATGAATCATATCATTATATAAAGTAACTGATTTTGTTCGATTTCTGCAGTCAATCTGCCATCATATTCCGTCAACAGATTCTGTCATATTTCTGTTGACGTTCTATTTTGCAAAATATTTTTGACAGACTGGAGTGTCACGGTTTTTTATTACTTAGATATTTTAAAATATATAAAAGAGATCTAACAAGTCTTTCGTTGAAAATAATTTAACCTATAAAATACTCCAGTAATTTAGTAATTTTTGTATTAATGGCACGATCTGTATAAATGTCGCAGCTTCGTCATCCAGTAAGATAGATAAGATTTTATTTGCAAATATAAGTATTACGAATTAGAGTGCATACCTCATTATCAATTCACAGACAGAAAATGAATGTTAACATATTGTTATTATTCATATTTTTTATTTCAATTATTTTATGACATACTAATCTACATTAAACATCTCAGTAAGCATAAACTGCTTTCAGTATGATAACAAGTTGACAGCAGATTTGCTTATAGCTAGTTATTGCAGATCCGGTATCATCTGTATCCGCATTAAACTCGTGTTCCTAGCAGAGCCTGCCGATATAATCTGACAGCAGATTGTCGACAGAAACCGCATAGAATCTGTCTTTTTGTAAACATTCAAATAGTTCAGTTTCTGCACTCAATCTGCCATTATAGTTTATTAACAGATTCTGTTATTTATCAGTTGGGATTCTATCGACAAAATTTGTAGTAGATATTTTTAAAATCTATCCTCGACAGATTTAGCTATCCAGGATTCCAGGATATTATCGTTATCAACACAATCTGTGTATGTATTGTAGAATATATACAGCGAGGTGAGATCACAGACATATAATGACAGAGAGAGAAGCCTGAAGAGTAGACATGTTTTAAATGGAAGTAGTGGAACCTGTCTTAGCGCCTCTATATGCACAACCACGTGTATATTGAACTACGTAGCCATGGCCACGGATACTTTCAACGGGTAACTAGTCTTCGATCCTCGGTTTTCCAAAATGATTTCTTACGTGAAAAAAATAATATTAAATTAACAGCATTAGCTAACAGCAGTCTAATTAAAAATAATCCTGTTAATTCAATGACAGTATTGATGAAACAAATATATCATATTCGTGTTTCAATGAAATGTTATTTATTTCATTTTAATACTGTTATTAAATTAAATAAAATTATTTTCATTTAGACCGTTATTAACTGTTGATACATCATTTTTTTCTATATTAAAAATTAATCTTTAAATCGTGACATAAGGATTTTTTCTAATAAAATTAATCATTTTTTTAAATAAAATAGTATATAATTTCCTATCCTATCGTGTTTGCGTTTAATAAAAGAGAGTCCGTAAAAAGCGCTTCACGAAATAGCCATTACCACGATATAGCCGTCGCGAACAATTAAATAATTAATTGAGTGGAACTAACCAATTCGCCAATTTTCCACTGAAACTGACCGTAATGTAATTAATAAACTGTACGGAAAAATTACGACACTAAATTACCCGAGCCGTTTGATTCGGCGATTTCGTGCTCATAATCTGGAAACAGCGGTCGAATCGCATTTCTATCGATGCAGGCTTTAAAGCGCGAGATGTATTTTAATCCGACCGTGGAAACTTGAAGAAGTTTCTATCGCGCGTCCGTAATACTATAATCTTTCTACTTCGATTCTTTCGAATAAATAAGCCGCGCGAAATATTCACTTCGATAAACACACAGCCGCCGCTTCAATGCGCTCAATCACGGAAGGATAATCAAGCGTAAAGTCGATAATCTTATTCAAAAGCTCGATCGTATTTGTCATATTAACTCAGTCACTTTAGACAAAAATCGAACGAAACCTTGTTAAGAAAAAAAGTTAGCAAGCTGAATTTTGGCACATACCTCCATTTTTGCATAAGATTGAAGGGGAAAAAAGTTTTATATACATATATATGTATATATAAAATGTAAGATGGTAAAATATAAATGTCCATCCGTGTTTCATGAGATCTTTCTTTATTTGGAATACAATTTTTCTGCGAAGACATATGTGTATAATCGCAGGAACACGGTATAGATACAATTCCACGTAAGATAACTGGAAGACGTACGAGATCGTTATTTAAGTGTAAACGAAAGCAATAATGGATGGTCTAAGGTATTTTCGTTAAAATGGTCCCGCGATGATGTGCCACTTTCGCCTTACGAGAAATTTTCTAAAAAATGATTTCCATACTTAAGAAAGATACCTTACACAATTATAAATTCTGTCAATAAACTTCTAAACAACATACAATTGATAAAGATGATCAAAAGTGTTGCAAATGTATGAGTGAGGTAATTTTTATTAAAGATTGTTCTCTTCCGGCAGTTCTGATTTTAATTCCCTGGACCACAAACTATGGGATATGGTATAAAGCAAAAGACTACAAAAAAAGACAATTTAGAATTCTTAGACACTCTTTCGTTATAAAACAAAAAATTAAGCATTTCGAGTAACTTACATAAATTAAGTCTTTCTTTTGTAATTTCTAAGCATATGTTTGCATTAAATTAAAATATTATGTTTAATTATATTTTTATGTGAGCAAAAATATTGACAGAATTTATGTCGAGGTTTTATACTATTATCGATTCGACGAATGAGGATTGTCAGTAACTGGAAGATTATCCTAAGAAATTAGATATTCTATAATTAACTTCAATAACTAATTTTCAACTATAACTAACCTTTGTATAGACGAATTTTCAAAAATATTATTTTCATGACTGTCCGCTATTTACGATTCTTCTTAACAATGCAACGAATATGTTATCAGTTACTTTGTTCATAGACATTACTATTAAAGAACATATGTCGTTAAATATTAACTTATTAAATATTTAAATATTTAAATAAAGATCATAATTGAAGGAACAATCGAATGAAAAATAGATATGTATCGTTTCCAATACGACAAAAATAAACGGACAAAAGAAATATTTAAATTTTACAGCTGTCAATTTATGTTGACAAGGGATAATGGAAAATTAAAAAAAAATGTGCAAAAAATTGTTTAAAAATTAATATTTGATAGATATTCCAAAAGTTTTTAATTGATTTCACAGATGAAAGAATAGTTTTTTAATTACACAGAAATAATTTAGTTCAATTCTTTTTTATTTTTCGTTTATGAGATCGCTAATGAATAATGATTTAAAAATTGATAGAAACAGGAGACGCGATATCTAATTTTTATTGTTTTATATGTTTATGCATTCCTTCGATTGTTAAGAAACGTTGAAACGTTGAAAAATAAATTTTTCATTCGTATTACAATTCTATATTCTAAAATTGTCAAAATCAATAGTAGTAATCAGACATTCTATGGATCCTTATGAAAGAACAAACTCTCCGACCTAAACTTGTAAACCGTTAGACAAAATTATCCTTCGTGATGTATATGTCACATTGGAGACTACTTATCTACATAATTATCTAACAACTAATCTAAACAACTAATTTCTTGTCGCAAAAGTATACAATCCTATCGTCACTTTCACGTATTGCCTGGTCTCTTACAATTAGTCATGAAAAAGAATATTGTTTCGATACGACTCATGTTGAAAAGTAATTTTTCAACACGATAAAAAACATTTTGGAAACATCCTTCATATACGTTTAACAAAGCCGCTTATAATAAATTACTGCTACATCGCTATTGTCTATATACTCAAAAACGGTATTCATTGTCAGACGCGATTATTTCGCACATCCAGGAGTCGTAGAAAGTAACCAATCTTCGAGACTAGCTGGAGAGTATTTACAAAATCGAGAAAGCAAGGACTGCGTTTACAAAAGTCAATATCGCGGTTTACCTATACAAAACTATAAATGTCATCGAATACAGTCGAACCTCTGTATTCTGAATATCTTAAAGCCTCCTTTAATTTTCTTAACATTTTCTCTTGTGCTATTAATTCTCTCTCTCTCTCTCTCTCTCTCTCTCTCTTGTTTGCCTAAAGTCATGGACTAGGGCATAATAAATCCCATCAATCAATCAATCAATCTCTCATTATATGTATTATGTCAGCCAAAATACTCGCATGATTGAAACGATATTTTCATTCTATCTCATATGTCATTGGAACACGTGCAGAAATTGAGGGTAAGAGTTAAGAAGAGGGAGGGAGTTTGGTCCTGACATGCTAATAATATGGAGATTTGACTGTAATCGTAATATTGCACATTATCGTCATGCGGGTTATATTCGATATTATTCTTTTTTTTAATACTTGGTTTTTTGGTATAATATGATTAGTTATCGTTAAAATATTTTATTATACATTACTCCATATATATGTATGATGTAATATATAATAATATAATAGTAAATATCATATATACGTATACATATATATAATATTTATATACGTGTACAAAGATATATAATGTATATATAATATATATTGTGCATATATGAGATATGTTAAATGTTAAGGGTTTTATTAAAGGTCATTTTTCTTATTGGTACGATTTTTCACTTGATTACATTTCTATTACTGTTATTCAATCTTTTATATGTATCATGTAAATGTTGTAAACTATTGCAACAAGGGATTTCCGTTATTCGTCATTGGCATTATTCTATTGTAAATATGTAAGATTATGTATGGCGGTATATATTATTTCACACACACACACACACACGTGTGTGTGGTAAATTACACGATCTTCACTACAATATTTGATTATGCACCTATTAGGATATGAGGTATGACGAAGAGTATTGTTAAACCTTTTATGTCATATTATTGTGATCGACTAGTAATGACTAAGCTCATTAATATTGTTTTTCACACGTACATAAGGCGGGCTGATGTACATGTGTTGTGATTAATTTATGGATTATAGGCCGTCGTCTACAAAAACATTCTTATATATCGAATCTATACAGATACGAATTTTTTATTCACCGAATAAATTACTAAATTACTAACTATGGGATCTATAAATTGAATCCATATCAAATAAATTAAAATGGAAGAATTTCACGTAGTATTTAAATAGAAAATAATAAGTTCTATCTTTTATATCTGGTAAAATGTATAGATTTTAATTTATCAAAGGGCTCCTACGTGAAGAGTATTCAGTCTATCAATTAATGTCCAAAAAGATTCTTGATAAGGCCATCTACGTAAAAAAGACATTCGAATAGGCTCTTTTTTCTCACTCGTTGAAGATTTTATAGGAAAAATCTAGACTAAACATTTTAGGACTATGCCTTCTACGCCGTTTTTGATTACATCCATGATGTAAGACAAATAATTGAAGGCACATCCTCGATGGAAAGAAAATGATTCTCTTTTATGATAAAAAAAGACGCGAGATGATCCCTTAATGGTAAAGAACCGCTAAGCGCAAATTCTATAATTCTATAATTTCATAACCAAATTATTTTGTTATATTTAAAAAGTATGAGATTACATTAAAAATAAGTATTAAGAAGAGTTTGATATAAACGTCATTCAATTATTCACGCTGACCAATAAACTGTGAACGCCCCAGATCTATTTCCGATTTTCATCGTTAAATATTATACTTTAGAATCAGTCTACTCTCGGGGATCTGTTTTCCTTCGCAGGAATCTGTCCTTTTTTAAAGAACTTCTTGTTCTTAAAGTCACATTTAATTAAACGATTAAGCTAGCCTTTTGACCAACGTTAATAATATCGCAGTAATCAGAAGTCCGAGCAGGACTTTGCATAACTCGTTATCAAATGCTTTAGAAATTTTCGCCGATATCCCAATCCCGCGCTAAGTTGAAAACTTCGAAATCGCCGTCGGGTACCTCGGGTTTATCAGGTGCGACTAATATCTCGGGTCGCAGTGCCACACAGTCTCTCGGCGAGCATTCGATGCGGCCTTCGGAGCCGCAGCTGCATTCGACGCAGTTCCCGGTTGAGTGTGGTAGTGTCTCACCCTGTCGATACTCTCTTCCTGTAATTCAAGTTTCATAGTACATACGAATTTCTCTCGTATAAAAAGGCTGAAACCGCGAATGTATACATGAACGCGCGCGGCTTTTATAATATATATAAAAGAACATATAGGCTGTCAAAGTATATAAAAGCTCATGCGCTTTTATCTTGCGCCGAGACGCTATGAATATTAAACGTAAATTGTGTTTTAAGACAATGTAAGGTACAAAATAAATTTTAAACAAATCTTCAGAGATTTGTTTAAAAGATAATAACTATGCTATAATAAAAATGTTTTGGAAAATAAATAATATTAAAACGTCTCTAGAAATCTATTAAAATTAGATTAAATAAATATGTAATAACGTTTATATTTTCTATAAGTATATGCGTAATATTAAATTATATTGTTTACGACGGTCGATATAAAAATATTAGAGATTTATTAAAATATTAAGAGAGATTAATTAGGAAAGAAAAATTAATTAATACCCATCACGAGGCAAATGGCCGGTGCAGAAGGCGTTGTGCTTGACAGAGTGCCGTTAATTTCTTTATGTCCTTGTTGGCTGACCGACGAGTCAAAATTTCCGGAAGCCTCGAACCCATCCACAATGTCCGTACTCATTCCCAGGGATGAAGTGTAATTGCTTTCCACCGCGGTCGATCGCAGAGAAGACGGGTCGAGCGACGAGGCGGTGTTCGAATTATAATTTTGCCACCAACAGTAAACTTCGCCGACGACGCATAGGCAATGCGAATTCGCGTCGTACGACGGTATCTGAGGGAGGAGGTAATGCGTTTAGTAAAAGAGTTAGTAAAAGAAAAATATAAGAGAAAAAAATGATAAAAAAATTCAGTATATGCTGATTATTACGTTGGAGGATATAAGGACAAAATAATTCCACTTCTCGCATTTACATTATTTTTTAATGATAGATTTTTCTAATTTGGAATAGAATCTTTCTCAATGTTGAGATGTCAACAATGTTTGAGTTACGAATAATTGTAAAAAGAACATCTTTTCACGAACAAAACTTGAGCGAGCCAAGTGGATTACGTAGTTGCTTTCATCAGTTTATTTTAGTAAAGTTTACCGTAATAGAATCCCCTGATTTCTGAGAAAGTTAGTTACAGAGATATGATGCTATATAAAGATTCTGAAACTGTGATAAATGATGATCCTTCTCAACACTTTCTCAACACTTAGGGAAAGATCGATACGAGAAAAGGAGAGAGAAAAGAGAAAAAATTTTTACTTGCAAATGTATAAGTGCACAAGCGTATGATTTTTATCTTATATAAAATTTATTTTATTTAAAAATAAAAAATTTGTGTTATTATTAATACTGTTCGTTACATTTTTTAAACTAGTTTTGTATTAATTCAATATTTTTTTTTCTTGACGATTGTTTGCTGTACTGTGCACTGAAAAGAAATTTTCTCTATCGACATTCGCCAGTATACTTCTCAGTCGTTACCGTTTGGCTGTGAGAATAGGAATTTCCGTCTACAATGCACTTTTTGAAAAACGGGTCCTCTGTAGTGACGTCATCATCACCGTCGTCTCTAAACGTAACGTCGTTTTCATCCAATAAAGCCTGACTTGTCGCTCTCGCAGGTGCTGTAACCAAATGAAAGATCGTCAATAGCTGAAGAATTGCTTTTTTCAGCTGCTGTTTCAATAATTCAAATTTCAAATTTTCTTCTTTAGTCGAATCACTATTTATCTCAAAGATATGTGATTATTTTAAATCACTCGTTAATCTCTAATCATAGTTATCGTGCAATCTGTTTGTGTAGCATTCTCTAACGAAATCGTACATAATAAAACGATCGTTTTAATTGAATCCGCTCGCGAAAATTTGCACATGTGATACGAAAGCGTACTCATGTGCTCCACAACCCAATTTCATAATTAGAGCAAGCAATTATGACTGCGCCTTGCACGACTTAGAGTCTATCGTGACCTGAGGTCCAGTTATAAGAAAATAATCTTTTAAATAATCTTTTTGTCCTAGATAGAAAAGACTTGATATAGTGGAATTGTCGTACTTTTTTGAACTCTCGGATATTTTGTACAATTGTATCACGAAATCAGAATATGTTTAAAATATCTGATTTTCAAAAACAAATCAAAAGGTTAATAAATTAATATCTATTATTATATTCTTTAAAAAGTCCGATTCTTTTACGATAAAAATTAAGGAAGATTATTTGCTAAATTAATGTAAGAAATATTTACGACTTTCTAAAAGTTGCATCTTTCTTTCTAATTATACTAATTTTGTACAATTATGCAATAATGTCATCGCATATCCATGTTAAAGCTAAAATTTCACTTTGTTCGGTGAGAACTATTTGTATATTGGGTCATTATTTTAGACAGTCGTGAAAGTTCATCGGACGGTCGTTCGATCGAGTAAGATCGAACTAATAAAATTGGTGTAGCCTCGACCAATTTTACGATGTAGAAAGTTCACACGTGGATTAAAAAAAAAAACGATGTTTTAAATAATAAAAATAAACAGTCTAAAAAAAACAAAAAGTACTTTAGAAAGTTCCACTAATTAATTCCAATTAATATTATACATGATTCTGAAACTAATCAGCTAGAAACTTTTTCTCTCAGTTCGTAAATCACTGAACAATTATTGTTTTTTATATTGTAATTGAAAAAAATTGGCTTCAAGATTTTGAAGAACCATCTATACTCAAAAGAACACATATTGATCTTGGGTATCTCTCAAAAGATAAAAGATATTGCATATTGAAGCGACGCGACGAATGTGATGAGATACAAAACGTGGTGTAGGATAACGAGCGGGACAAGGAGATCGATACGCGAAGAAAATAGGATGGTACGTCGTACTTAAACAAATAAATGTTGTAGCTACGTGATGAGCTATGAAGCTTTGGGACGACACTAGGATATTAATCAATCGAGCTTATAGTTAACAGAATGAAAAAGGCAGTACTTTCTGCTTTATATACAGACGATGTGTATTTGCGATCTTTAATTATTTAGGACACCAAAATTACGGATAAACGATTCAGCGAATACGCCAATAGATATAATAATCGAATCAACGAATAAGAGGGCTGTATGTGCAAACAGCATGTACCGTGCACACCAATATCATATTTTATCATATTTGCAATAATTCTTTAGAATTACGATAATTTTAACATACTCGGAGCATCTGTCGTGTTTAGATATTCATGCACTTGAAATATTCAGAATTATAGTTCTATCGATTTATTTAATATTGTATGACATTTATTATGTAATCTTCATTATCTATTATTCATCTTCAATCTTTGTGTGTTTAATCTTCTACACGTATAAAACATTTATAAATACTAAAGTTAGAATGTTTTTATACATGAATATCTAGATTTAAGATTAATTAAATATTGCTTTTGAACTTTTTTTAAAAAGGAATTAATCCGAAATGAACCAAGTCCAATAAAATTGCATTAATTGGTCTTTGAAAATTATATATTACAAAAGAAACGGATTTTTAGCTTTTCATAATGTTTATTTTACGAGTTTATCAATCTTGTTATATTATGATTTAAAAAAAAATAGGCAACGAATTTTTTTTCAAGACAGTATTTAATCTATTTTATTATATCTATATATTTGTGAACAAAGTAACAGTTATTTAGTTTCAGTAACTTCTCGACTGTCATTCTGTGTATATTTACGTGTTGTAAATTATAAAATTGAAAGTTTATTGCACGAGTTCTGAGTTAAATGCAGCTTTTTCTAGGGCAAATTACGACGCTGAGCTACCGCAAACGAACGCAAAGTAATGAGTGACTTGGGTCTTTTTCTCTTATTTCTCGCTATTTTTTCGTTGCTACTGTGCAAGTCATTACGTGAGAGCGTGGAGAACCTCTATTCAAAAAATTTCTTTTGTTTTAAACCGTGCCTGACGAAAGCATTTTAAATTAGATTCTTAAATGCCCATAGGCACGCTGCAACGTATAACATGTATCGATATAAACCGTATTTCCTGCTTCCGATGTGACCGAGAAACATTTATCAGAGCTTCCAGTAATCAAGCTTTGATAGCTATATATGTAATCAAGTTTTGAAATACACGAATACCGCAACTTTAAAGTTTTACGCTATTTGTATTTGTGTTTGAGATTCAAGTGTAACATATGTATTAATACTTTAATTAATACAGATTTTTCAAACATAAAAAGTTACTTTATTCTTACACAGTAATATAAGTATAGAGACACTCGTGCGTTACAAGATTGCTTTGACGTTAATTAAAAAATTTAAAGTAGAACTACTGATTAAATAAATTACTGAACTACATATTCAAGCAAATAACGCGTTCTTGAAAAGAGTACCTAGATGCAATACGCATAATTCCGAGTCACATATATAATTTTTTATTAACACCAATGAATTAAACAAAAACATTTCAAAAACATTTTTTATGTTTGTCATACATATTGTGTGTTATCGTATGACAATCTGAGAACGTACCTAAATAAGAGCAGTAATAGTTTTAATCGGTATATTTTAATTAAATAATAATAATTTTGTACCCTTGTATACTATACATATTAACGCACGTAACTTACACGCGTGCCAATTAATATACGATATCGTACAATATTTTTAACGAACAGATAAATGTAACAACCCGGCTTTTATCACCTTTTTAACAAATCGATTCTTGGATTAACAAGGTGGTCATTCGAAGAATCTTTTGCAATCGTGAACAATGGCTCTTCGTTAGCGAAGTGTCCGCTAAAGCGTCATTAATTCAGCAAATCAACTGCGTTGCTTTATTTCCACTGCACTTTACCTCCTCCCCCTACTATATAAAATTAATCAATCGATGAGATATGGCTTGCAATTAAAACGTGTTAATTTAATTGTTATTACAGCTAATCGTGTCATTAATACGGTATCACTGACCAAACTAATTTATTTAACGCATCTATAAATTGTGGCGCGAAATATCCTTGAATCTTTTTCACCTCTTTTGCAAAAATAGATTAAATAAAATAATTTTCAAATTATCTTACTGTATATCATTTTGGATACGCGAAACAAATCGTAGAAGTCTCCGATCGAGAATATGTATTCGGACACGCATCGATTATTGTGAATTTGCAAACGGACTTGAAAGTGTCGCGATTACTTAAAATATAATATAATGTAATACTTCGAATGGTGGTGTTAAGCGTCTTATCTACGGCATGCAGCGACCACGGATGTCGCATAATCTGCGCTAAATTTTGCCTATTATTCCGCGCGCATCAGTAGATGTTTTAATATTACAATATTCAAGAATCAATATTTTTGCCCCCCGGCTATCTTGGCGATTGAAACACTCAAAATATTAATAATTTTGTGTTTAATAATATTAGATCATCGCCCTCGATTATTAATTGCTCGCTGCATGATGTTATTATAATCGTATATACTGCACAAATAGATGATAATGAATGATGTACGACAATGGACAAATAATAACATTATAATATATTACTATAAAGTAAACGGAAGAATTAACGGGTTAATTATTAATGATAATATAATGTATGTCTGTATTTCAAAAAGAAGCTTGTTTTTTAAATAAATATATATCTAAAAAATAAATTAAAAATTGAAAATTAAAATATTAACCTTAGAACACTATGAAATATAATAGGGTATGCCGTATTTTATCCTATTTTAGAAGGCGCGCCATTCTTTTATAACATATGACAAAGAGTTTGGATGGGAAGGAGAGAGAGAGAAAGAGAGACAGAGAAAGAGAGTTATAAATCTCTTCTACTAATTGCCACACTGCGCAATATTTATTAAGGAACAATATATCTAGTTATATTTATCGTTACACATTTTGCGAATTGCAATAAATTAAAACTACGGTAAATAGTTTTAAAAACTTACACATAGGTGTTTTCTTTATATACAAGTAGAGCTTTTTAACAGCGTAAAGGTTGTAATTAAAATTTAAATTAAATTTTAAATAAGATCACTGTTTTTAGTAGAAAGTAAAATTTTAAAGAAACGATATCAAAGTGACGTGTCTGATATTTAGAAAGGATATTCAGGAAAATGTATTTTTTTCTAAAAATAAAGTGATTTTTTTACTTTTTTATGCAAATAATTTTTTTTTAATGAATATTTTATTTAGTTACCAATTGTTAAATCAAATTGACTACTTCGTATTTTTCATATTTTGATATATCAATCTAAACAAATTTATATATTTAAAAAAATGATTAGAACACGATATGAACAGCTTAAATAATTCTCTAGCTGGGTGTTTTTCAGATGTTCAGGAGATTGAGAGTTGCAAAATTAATCCTTGCAGTATTTTTTCGATACGAAAGTGTGCTTCTATTCGTGTTTATTTTCACACGAGGAACAGCGTCGGATATGGCGTTTTTCCCTCCGCAATTAAATTCTTCTCTCAAAACTTAAACATTGCACGTGCAATCTATATTCGTACATTTTTCAAATGCAGAACGTGTTAAATGTACCAAGAAATTTAATACAATTTCACAAAACGCAATAATATATTTTTAAATCTAAAATTTAATAACATCCTCATTTTCGGCGACAATTGGGGAAGGCACAAATGCGGCAGGTGTGCGCGAGGAAACATATGTACACTCGCAAATACGTGCGAAATTCGTACAATACACTCACCGGCTATTGAACGGGCGACGTGACAGCGCAGCAGATAACCAACGACGAGCAGCATCCGCGGGAGCCTCATCATCGTTCCGCGAAGCGTGGAATACGGAGAGCCGGCTAATTTGGGAAGCGCCGAATCGGCGAAAGGCACGTGAAACCTCGTGGCAGCTCTCGCGCGGCGCGACTACCCCCCCGGGACGAAGGCCACGGACGCGCGTTTCTCCCTCCGCGTCTTTTTTTTTTTTTTCGCTTCTCTACGCTGACATTCGAGGTCGAGGGCCTTGAAACGGCCTTGGAGCACGGGCGACCGTCGCCGTCGCCGCGGAAGGCGAGTTCTCCCCCTCGGTAGCCCTTCGCCCTACGTGTACGCGCGGCTGCCAGCGCAGCCAGCGGTCGACATACTCACGCCACGCACGTCAAGGTCCAACTGCGAGCGACCAATTCTCGATACGCCAACCGCGGCACGGCAGGTGCAGCGAGTCCTCTCCTCGGGAGTATGCGCACCACGGGACCGTCGCGTCGCTTCGTCCTCTGTTCTTCTTCCTGCCGCCCCGGCTGCTGCTGCTGCATCCGATACTCGAAACGACGAGGATTCTCGCGAGCCGCGAGCGTGTGTGCTCGCAGTTTTCAAGGTTCGAGAGGAAAGTACCGAGGAAGCTTGACCCTTTTAAAACTTGAAGAATCAATTCATCGTCCTGATTCATCGAGAACGCATTTTTCTCAATTTTCCCAAGTTTTTTTTTCCAAAGCAATGAGGTTGCATATACCGTTCAATGCAATCATGCCGTTATTGCCGTTGCATTGTATTCTTTGATTAAAAGTTGATCTATTGGAATGTCTGAAATGCTGTAGCTATATCTCTCGGTATTTCGTAACTGGAATTTAAAGGTATATGCTTCGATAAAATGGAGCAATGCGCAAAAAGATGAAAAAGGGAACCGGGAATGGGCGTTTGAATTTTTCTGCATAAATAATCACCTGGGGTGATTTTTACGCTCCAATTAGTCATTATTGTTAATTACATATTGCATATTTTTGATTGTTTTATAATTTATTAGTATTCGAGGACAATATGTATATATAGATTTATGCAACATTGAAAAAAGTATACGGAAAACAAAACAAATAAATAAAAACGAAAGGAGCACATTGAAATTACTGTGATATGAGCTTCATGTTTTCGATACGCGATTTTTCGTGTAAAAATCACCCGGGAAGCGCTTTCCGAGTTAAAGTGTTTGACATGCATTTATTTATTATTAATTGGCTATTAACCCTACACTGTTTACACGCACGGAGAAAATTTTATAGTAAATATTACTATGGTGTCGCACTAGCTGCGGACCATCAAGGAATTTCAAGTTAAAATACTATAATTATTGTTTTAAAAACGATTAAATAACGTAATTTTTACCATAAACATTGTAATTTAACTTAAAATTCCTCGATGGTCCGCAGCTAGTGCGACACCATAGTAATATTTACTATATAAAATTTTCTCCGTGCGGTGAGTAATTTCAACGTTTTTTTTAACGTTAATTAGGCTGCGTTCGGGGAGCGCGCTATCAGCGCTATTTGCTTATTCTATCCTTGTTTTATACCTGATGAGCGATAAAGATAGAATGATGCAATAGCGCTAATAGCGCGCTCCCCGAACGTAGCCATATGGAGTGTATTTTATATCCCAACATTATATTTCAATTTTCGTTGTTCTCTTTGCTAATTTACAATTAAATAAAAGTAGGTAATACTCTATTTATCTTCTAAATAAAAGTTGACAGTATTGTATTTATCTTGTAGATAAAGACAAGCGTAAAAGATAAGCGTTCTTCCTCAATTGTGAAACAATTTGTGCAGCATTCGATCGAAAGAAAAAGTTTTAATATCTATGAATTTAGAAGTTTTTGAGATTGGGGTGTATTTTATACGCGAATAGGATTAATAAATCGTTTTCCTTAACGTCGTTTAGTAAGAAGAAAAAAAAAATTTGCTTCTGCCGAAACCCGGGATTGAACCGGGGACATTTAGATCTTCAGTCTAACGCTCTCCCAACTGAGCTATTTCGGCTCGTGAGGAGGACATTCGTTGGCAGTCTGAAAAGGCACTCTTACAATATACGCAAGTCACGTATGATTCTATATATAAAGACATCGAGATATCATCAATTAATTGTACATACGTATTATTTAAAATTACAGTACATAATTGTGTAATTCTCATTTAATCTCTATTATAGCTTTTATTTATTTTCAAATATTTTTCGAAAAACGAATGAAATTTCTAAATAATCAATAAACTTTATACTGAATTTCTGTTGTCATATTTAGACGTTATGAGATTTCTCATCATTTAGAGTAAAATATTATAAAAATGAATATTTTTTATCGATGTAGATTTTTCCTCACTTTTTTTATTTGCACTTTCTTATCTTCTATGGTGTAAATTCTGCATAATTAAGACAGTTATTTACGAGGCAATATTAATCACTGGTATATTGATTAGTATCGGGGTCAGATTTATGTGTCGCAATCATCTTGAAATTTTCTCCAATTTTTTTTCCAATCTTATCCTTCGTATGTCAAGTGATTGACAGTAAACGCACGTTGCAAAAACGCGCATTCTATGAAATGCTAAGGTTACTTACCAAGAGCGGAAGGGAGGGAGAGCTGTTTTAATTCATGGTCGTGATTCGAGCGAAGGATCTGGAAGAAACCACTTACAGGGCCAAGGCGATATATGTTCCGACAATAAAATGCGTGGATAATAGAAGCACACGCACTAAAGAAAAGAGGAAAAAGTAAACCATTATATACTTATTATTAAATTCGTAGTGTCAAATTATACTCAATTTGAGTCAATTTTAACCATTCCCATAAGTCGCCAGTGTTCCCCTACTTAACATATGTCGTTAATTTAACTAAACCAATGAAGTTAAAATAACACTGTTTGGTGTTAAAATAATAAATTTCGACACGACGTGGTAATTAAAAATAACAAAATATTATTTAACTCAATGTATAGGTTTAAATTTCATTCGATAATATTTAACCGTATTTATTAAATATCTTCATCTTTTTTTATTATATATATGAAAATTAAAAAATAGATCTTGGATTCGCTCAGATATCTTGATATCTATACTTTTAACGAGTATATTTCCATCGGAAAACGTAATGGATTATTAAAAGAAACACTCTCTCATGGATAATTTTTCGTTACTCCACCAAATTAGATACTTCTTGATTCTTTTTGACCGAGATATGCGAAACGTTTGAATCTTGAATAATAACCCTGGTAACCATTCCTTTGCAATTCTGCTGTAAAACTGCACGAAAAGTCGTGCACTAACTTTCGGGCAGATAATGCGTTTTCTATTTCCAACTTTGACTATTTTTCTGTTGGCAGAAACTTGCTCTCGTCGTAGTGCAACAGAATTGTGGAAGATATGTGTATGCATTTACATATAGCAGAATAGTGCAAGAAATGTGGCAGATGCTTGCACAAATTGCAGTGCAACATAATCGCGCCAGATTTGTAGCAGCGCCTACTGCTACCCATAGAACACAAAATATTTTTAAAATATTTTTTAGATAGATTAAAATAATTTACAAAAATATTTTTTATATTTATAGCACCGCAGTGGTGTTGGGTAAGCCTTGCGTTGTATTGCTAGCGAAGATTGTCGCAAATGTCATGATTTTGCTTCGCGCTTCGCCGGAGGCCTGCTTATATTAGATCCCAACTGAAATTTACTTGCGAGTTAGTTTTACTATTATGCGCCGCCTAGCGGCATTGTTGCAAACTAGCACATACAGCAGAATTCAACAAGAATTACGGCAGATGCTTGCGTAAGAAGTAGAGCAGCAGAAATACAAATGATTTTGGCAGAAATAAACAAAACAAGGCAAATGAGAGCTCGTTTGCGACGATGGACGGGCGACAGTAATAAAATATTACAAATTCAACAAATTGAATAAAATATATATAATAAAGTAAACGTTTCGGTCTTTGGTTTGGACCCTCCTCAGTACATATAGCTGGTCGAGTGAAATGCAGTGGTCACAAGTAGTCAAAAATGCAGTTATTCCGCTCTCCGATTATGAGAGTGTGGATCTCGTATCTTCAACGTGACTATTACCTTAATTCCATAAAAAGAAATAAATTAAACAAATATATATAGTCATACCTTAAAAAGTGATCACAAGAGTTACCTGACAGTCAAATTGATAAGATATACGACACCATCTCTCCGCGTAATACAATAAGTCTGAATAAGTATTACGCGGCATTTTTTACTACTTGTGACCACTGCATTTCACTCAACCAGCTATATGTAGTGAGGAGGGTCCAAATCAAGGACCGAAACGTTTACTTTAATATATATATTTTATTCAATTTGTAATATTTTATTACTGTCGCCCGTCCATCGTCGCGAACGAGCTCTCATTTGCCTTGTTTTGTTTATTTATCGTTATTGAGAGCGTTATCTTTGTTATTTTGGCAGAATATACCGTACATCTGATTTGTCAATCAAACATTTTTCGAAATTCGTAACGCCAAAATGGACCGTATAGCCTACATCTCACAGCACGAAGCTATAACAGTTTCACAATTTCCACTTAACTTACAGTAATTATTTCTATAAATATTTATAACATAAATTAAAAACAACTTTAATAATATTGATGATAATTATTTACACTTTATTTTAAAATATTTATTATAATCTTTTAGATATTTTTATTTTTCGGACATTATAATATTTACAAAATATTCAACGTATATATTTTCAAAATATTTAAATCTTTTTTATAAATATTTTATAAATATTTTATAAATATTTTGTGCTGTCTGGGAGTTTAGCGCGCTCGGCTGTTCTTTTTCTGACGGGCAGATGCTTGCACGCTTTTTTCACATTTCTGTCACTCGGATCTATACGGCAAAAACAACAATTTAAGCGACATTATACACTTGTGAAATTTTGCTGCAAATATGTTTCAAGAGTCTAGCACACTCGACTGCTCTTTTTCTCACGGGCAGATGCTTGCACGTTCTTTTCACGTTTCTGCCGGTCGGATCTGTACGGCAAAAACAACAATTTAAGCGACATACACTTGTGAAATTTTGCTGCAAATATGTTTCAAGCGTCTAGCACACTCGACTGCTTTTTTTCTCACGGGTAGATGCTTGCACGTTCTTTTCACGTTTCTGCCGGTTGGATCTGTACTCAAAAGATACTTCCATATTGTTTTCACATTTCTGCTACATGTTTACTTTGAACAAATAGTATAAAATTTCACAGTAGCTTCTTACAGCAGACTACTGCAATAGTACAGTAAGTACTCGTTCAATCACAGATATTATGCACTTTTGTCGCAATTCTGGACTGATTTCTTGCGCACTTCTTTGGGACGCATCTGAACTAGCAAACTGGTTACCAGGGAAGTGCTATTTCAGAATAGTGTATTATTACGCACAGCGTGCGCAAGTAACATTGGAGTATCCGCTCGCTCGCTTCCTCGGTGTGTTGACAATTTAAACGTGGACAATTCAACGTGTTTCCTGTGACGTGCGACGAACAACAATCTGCGTAATCTTCCAGTATATAATCTTCCGTCGTTAAATCTAAAATCGATGAAGATTTATCCCGCCTTCGAATCCCCTTAAGCCGCTTATTTGTCACGCAGAAAGAATATTTCACGTATACATATTTCAACATGTCTATATTTTTATTTCTACATTATACGATAGCATATATCTTATTTGTTGAGATAAAAATGAATTCGTGCGCGACCCAGATGTCTTCTAGAAGCACCAATGCCAAGTCAACTCCGAATCCCGCGACGCGGAGAACTGCATAAATTTGCAAAGTTCGGGCAGAGTTTTGCGCTTGGCGAGTGCTGATGGGGCTCGCGTAAATAACGATCGCGCCTCATTTCGGAAAGGCAGAAAGAGCGATATATTCGCGGGACGTAGAACGGGAGAACGAGAGAAAAAGGGAGACGAGGACGCGGCGACGAGGCCGCGCCGCGCGTCCGCGACGCTCTTCCTGCCTCGGAACTTAATTTGTCGGTACGCGGGCGATCGGCACCGCGCCGTCGTGGCCGTCGGCGTCCCGCGTCAGTCGTGTTTCGTACGCCGAGCGGCCAAGTCGAGCGCACGTGGACGCAGTGGAAGTCGCGTGGAAGCGTGCGCGCGTCACCATCCATCCGCCCGTCGTCGTTAGGAAGGAAGAGGAAACGAAGGAAAAAATAAGGAAAACGGGGGCCGACGGCGACCAGGAAAACGGAGCGATGGCCAGCTTGAGGCAGACCCCGCTGACGTGCAGCGGCCACACGAGACCCGTGGTCCACCTCGCCTTCTCCGACGTCACCGAGTCCGGGTACTTCCTCATCTCGGCGTGCAAAGGTGAGACACGAGTTTTGCGCGAAACACGGGGGCGAGACCCCGATCGGCCTAGACCGATCGTCGTCGCGTCTCTCGCTCCGATTTCTTTTCCCCCTTCCTCCTTCCCTCCCGACTCCCGATCGGTTCGGCCGCACGTCCGATTCTCGATCGCCTTGGCCCGATTCTTTTCGGTCGCTCCCAAGGCTCCGCGAGGCTCTTCGAGGTTATATATGCGCGTACGCTCTCGACCTCGACGCCGCTTCGCGCGCGATCTCTTCCTGCCTGTCGCGACGCGACGGCAGCTCGATTCGCATCAGGAGATTGAACGGGATTAATTAAACCATTAACGTGCCCCGTGTGTGACGCACTGCAGCAAATGTAGTTTGATGAGTCATTATTATTAGTTGAGGTTAATCGAAGAGCTTTAAACGCTTTTATTTTCCACGATGTTCCACGCATATATAAGTCATATGCTTGATACATGAAAATTTTTGGATTATAAAATGATAAGCAATTTTGATTCTTTCCGAGCTTTAACTTCTCTAAATATTCTACAAAATAGATATTTTTGAAGCATAAAATGTATTGCGTAATATAATATTTGGTATAAAAACATTGCTTCTCTCTCAAAGATATATTAAGTTAAAATATTTGAAAAAACTAAAGCTTTGGAAAAGAGTATTGTTTACAATAAAATATGCTTTGAATATGTCCATCCTGTGAAATCATTTTTGCGAAAGCTGAAGCTTCGAAATAGTTAAAGGCCTAGTTTACATCGATCTCTTGATACGCGTATCAAATAGTATATTTGAACTGATCAGCCAATAATCAGACTTATTTACTAGTTATTTACTATTTAATACGCGTATCAAGTGATCGATGTAAACTAGGTCAATATTGCTTATTTCCTAATTCAGTGTGTTATCAATCATATTTTTGGAATTATTTGGAAATAAATCGACTTAAATGTCTTTTCATATTATACATACATATTTATCAATGACACATTTAGTTATTATAAATGATATTATGTGGATGAAATATTTAGGAGCGAATAATTTTTTTCAGATGGCAAACCTATGTTGCGGCAAGGCGACACTGGAGATTGGATCGGTACGTTTGAAGGACACAAAGGGGCAGTGTGGGGTGTAGCTTTAAATCCAGAGGCTACGCGAGCTGCGACTGGCGCAGCAGATTTTAATGCCAAAGTCTGGGACGCGATTAAAGGAGAGGAAGTCCATTCCTTTCAGCACAATCATATAGTTAAATCTGTCAATTTTAGTACCGATTCCAATCATCTGTGTACTGGCTCAAACGAGAAGATTGTACGCATTTATGATCTTAATAAACCAGAAGCAGCCCCACAGGTAAAATTATATAAACTGATAAACCGTTTGTTCTTTATCGAGGAACTTCCCGAACTGGTGGCACACTAGTACACAATAAGTTAGAGAGACAAGTATTTTTTTTCACTCTAACTTATCGCACCAATGTGTCAATCAGTTCAGGAACGTTTTTCGAAAAAGCACAGACGGGGAATGATATAAATACGATTTACAATAATTATCTGGGCTAATGTAAAATGTATCGATTTCTTTCTTTTTCAGATCTTCTCAGGTCACACCAGCGGTATTAGGCACGTCACTTTCTTCGACAATAACACCGCTTTAATTACCTGCGCAGATGACAAGACACTGAGGGTATGGGACAGAAATAGCGGGCAAGAAGTTAAGAGACTAGACTTCCCTGCGGTTCCAAGTTCCATGGAGGTGTCGAAAGATGGAAGCATTATTACTACCGCTCACTCTAACATTGTTACCTTTTGGGACAGCAAAGAGTACGTAACGTTTTTTCTCCTTGTTGTAACAGTTCTTCGAAGAGTCATTCTAGACGAAAGAAACCTTGGGTTTCTCCTAGTTTTGCTCCAATTTGAGAAGAGGATATAGGCTTTTTACCAAGCTACCCAGCATCCCATTATAAAATTATTAAATATTAAAATAATATTAAAACATTTTTATAATAATGAAGATTAACGCTGTTTTCATATGGAATTAATTGTTTCAATTTTTCAATTTGTCAGATTAACCAAGATAAAAGAATTTATGGCCCCGACTCAAGTCAATAGTGTCAGCTTGCATCCGGATTGTACTATTTTTGTGTGTGGTGGGGAGGACTTCAAAATGTACAAGTTTGACTATAGTACAGGGGCGGAAATAGGTAAAAATTTTTTATTTTCTGTAATTTAGCAATTTTAATCAAAAATAATCCTGACTGTATGTAAAATTTGAATTTACAGAATCTTTCAAGGGACACTTTGGGCCTGTACACTGCGTACGCTTTTCACCGGACGGTGAATTGTACGCTAGCGGATCCGAGGATGGTACCTTGAGACTGTGGCAGACCGTAGTCGGCAAAACCTACGGATTATGGCGTTGCGTGGAACAGCCGCCCACAATACAAGAAAATGTCGCCGTGGTTAATAATAAACAAGAAGTTCCTGCAAGTTAAACTTGAACCTCAATAAGACAAGAAAATCTCCAGATGTCTTTCCGAAAGCCTAAAAGCAGACCTCTCGGACCAAACTCGAGTGGATGAATATTCTGTAAATTAAAACGCGTCGAATATTTATTATTTGGGCCGCCGGAAATTCTTGTAAATAACTCATCCATCTAGACAGAGATCGCCCGCCTCCACCGTGGCCTTTATTCCAAAACTACAAGTGAGGACCAATTTCAGAGCTCGCGGAGGTGCGGGGGATACGGGATTGTTTGTATTACGAGGAGAAACAACAATGAAAAAGAAATATTAACATTTATTAACATTATACATGTCACGTTATTATAATACAAAATTAGGTAGAGATGTAACGAGAGAAAGAAAGACAAGTTCATAACGAACGTTGCATTTGTATTTCTTCCGAGCCGATACCGTTCATCATTCAAACACACGAAACGACATATCGATACGTGACGCTGACACGTACCACACAGCACACATGATATCGCGTGTCTATTTTGACATGCTTTGTAATCATTTCGATCTTAATTTCCGCGGTAACGTAATATCGCCATAATGTACAGCACGACAATCCAATACAAGCCGTTTGCTTGTACGCGCGTTTATCTACTGCGTTAGTCCTGGCAATGACAGGTGTTCTAATCTCCTTCTTTTGAAAAGATGTCAATATAATCTAATTACGTAAAAATTCAAATTGCTTCGAATATTATTCGAAACCGGAAAGTCACTTTCAACAATTTTTCTGTTTCGAATAATATTCAAAATTTATGTTATATTCTACATGATCCAATGTGTCTTGAAACCATCGCTACCTCCTAATTCAAGAAGTTCCATGTCCCGTTCGCGTGTCTTTCCGCTCTCTTTTATTTTTCGACGATGCGATCTCCTTCGGTGAACTACTTGCGTCTTATCATCTATATTTACACGCCGACAGGTACTCTTTCTTTTATCTTCCGTTAAGTATCTCCTGCGTCATGCGTATGTTTAAAACATGCTCACATGTCCCCCCTGTCTGTCCGCTGTATTTGTTTTTTTCCCTTTATAGTATTGAGCTTGAGCACGACTGACCGGTTATGAAATTTTGGGATCGCGTTTGTCGTACAGTCTCTCGAAGTAAAGGCAGTGCGTTTCCTGCGTACAATACGATAAATCAGTTAACAAAGAGTTATGAATTTTAAGTCTTCCCATCTCTTTCGGATTCAGCCGATGAATTGCGAAAGGTCGGGCAGTTTGAAGCCGTTGAATGAGGCTGGCGTCGGCGAACTTCTTATATTGTTCGTGTGTGGCGGGAAACCAGAGAAACCCGAGCCGCTAGGAGTGGTGAACTGTTGTAGCCTCGCGTTACTCTCCGAGGCTGCCAGCACGAAACCGCATTGGGCGGTGCACACGTCGTCCCGCAGAATCGCCTCTCGAGAAGCCTCTCGTAGAAGTTGATTGCAGTCCGTGACTCTCAGTGAGGCGCATTGCGTCTGCAAAAAGGAGAGACTTGTTTATAAGATCTAATTTCAAGATTATAGATTGTTGTATGTATACGAGTACATAAGTGTTGATTTGACACTTCTTTTTTTTCTATATGGACCGTAAAAAGATGAAGTTTCTTTGGTTCGAGTTGGAAACAGGAGGATTCGAGCTTTTATGCTTTTCTTTTCATTCAGAGAACATACTTACGCCTTCATTGGTGCAAACGCAACTAGTGCAAGGCGTAGGGAAGCCAGACTCGCCGACCGCGACGTTTCTTCCGCCGATCTGACAGCCGTGTCTGGTCTCTCGCCAGGCGGAGAAGTCCATGTGGGGCATGGAGCTGCACGGTACGCGCGGGTTCAAGAAATTACTGGGTAGGTCGAACGCCGCTCTCTGCATGTCCGTCTGGTGGTCCATGTTCTCACACATCACCTTGGACAGGGTAGTCTTGCGAATCTCCGCCATCTGATGCTCGGTAAAGCGAATGTTGGGATCGTCGGTCTCGTACCAGAAACGATCGCACTTCCTCGACTGTCTGAACTGAATGGCGATGATGCAGGCGAAGGTGGGCCCGACCAGGCCACCCTGAAGCGGTCGCTCGCTCATACCGCCCGGGAAGAGATCGATGTCGTCCACGGAAGCGTATATGCGTTTCATCCGAGCTATCACTTCCGGCGCCATTTCCCTGGACAGATCCTCGAACGTGGTGGCCTTCTTCAAGTTACAGAGCGCTCGGTAGTGATTGTACGACGGCAGTCCGTGATCGCGGGCCCGGTGAATGTTCAGGGCTATCAGATCCACGCCGGAGTGCGGGATACCGCGTTGCTCGAACAGGTGATTGGTCACC
Organism: Temnothorax curvispinosus; assembly: GCF_003070985.1. Classification (NCBI taxonomy): domain Eukaryota; kingdom Metazoa; phylum Arthropoda; class Insecta; order Hymenoptera; family Formicidae; genus Temnothorax; species Temnothorax curvispinosus. Next base: position 1,980,236 of record NW_020216437.1, on the reverse strand, counting down.
TCGCCGGTGATGAACTGATCCAACGTCTCCATCGGCGTGGCGACCAAGCCACATATCATCTCGTCGATCATGTTCTCCTGATAGAGCATGTCCGGATTGAAGAATCCGTCACGCAGCAAGATGGGCGGATCGATGTTCTGATAGTTGCGGTCCATGCGCGGCAAGTGCGGCCGCAGCAAGGAATGACCGATTCGGAAGGCCGCGGTGGCGAACTCATTGAGCACGCTGGGATTGCAGGTGGGCGAGTACTCCTTGTAGTAACCTTGGGGCAATAATTTGAGACCGTACAGACTGACGGCATTCCAGCCGAGAATCCTCGGCAGAAATTCGTTGTACGTGATGTGTTGCAGCATCGCGCTAATTATGCGTCGCGTCTCCTGGAACAATTTCTCGCCGTCCCAGTGAGGATTCACCTGTTTAAAAAAATTGTCATATTAACGAAGAAAAGATTGTTTTTATCTGGTTAGCGAGGTGTTAGCAATCCGCCGATTCGTAGTGTCAAATTATACTTAATTTTAATCATTTTTATACTATTTCTGTTAGGTCGCCACTGCTCTTACTCAATTAATATATCGTTAATTTAACTAAACCAATGGATTAAAATAATAAATAGTTAAAAATAACAAAAAATTATTTAACTCAAGATATTGATTTGAATTTTATCCTTTAATCTTTAATATTTAACAGTGATTATATGACGACAGAAAGTTTTTTTCCAATCCATATTTAAAAAAAAAAGAGAAGACTTACGTGCCGCAAACCTTCCATCACGCGATTGTGTTCGCGTATCCACATGGTATGCATAACTGCCAGGGCCGGTTGCTCCGAAGCGCGACCGTCACCGCCAATGAAGCAGTACCCCGATCGCGCCTTGCACTCCGGATGCGTCGGCGATTGCGGCAATAGGTCCCTGCCGCGATTCGGGTGCGTCGTGATGTTCATGCGGCCGTTGAAGCCGCGCAGGAGGTTGCAGATACACGAGTTCTCGCCGTAGACCACCGACGCGTCGAGGAAACCGGTATTCTGATTCACCTGCTCGCGCGGACCCAGATGCTGCTGGCCCGGCAACGATCTCATCGACGGGAAGCACATACGCGCGCCCGACGAGACGTTCACGGTGGGATAAAAGTGATCGCCCGGCGGCACGGGGAACGGATTGCACTCGGGATGGACGGTGTGCGGCGAGTCGCACGATCGGCAGCTGGGAATCGACTCCTGAAAGCCCTTGTGGATGGGTGTCATCGTCAAGTCGTGATCCAGGAATTGCGCGAACTGCATCACCATCAGCGTGTAGCGATTGTGCAAATTCGATATGTCGGGGTGGATCACGGTGGAGATCACTCGGGGGTTCGGCAACGCCGCGCCGGTAACGGAGGTGCTTCTCGGTTTGGAAACGCCGTCCTCGTAAGCGGGCGGCAACAGGCGAGCGAAGGTGGTCAGCGATTTACCAAGGCTGGGATTGCGCAGATTGTTGCAATGACCCGACAGGGTTCGGTAGGGCGTGGTTGGATCGCATCGGGAATCGTCCACGGGACAGTGGACCTCCTCGTGATTCGTCGGCTTGTGATGGTGATTCAGGAAACCGGAGATATCGACGTTCTGCAGCAGATCGGAGAATTCGTTCATGTTGGGAAAGCCCAGGACGTTCTCCGTGTTGTCGAAGATCTGTCGCCTCCTGCGCCGAAGACCGTGCACGCCATTTAGAATCTCATTCGTAGCCAATTCGTACATGATGGACGAGTTGGCGAGCAGCAGGGCGTCCTTGTTGGCTTTCGAGAAGCTGGCCGCGGTGCCGGCGGGTGATCGCGGGTCGGCGATTCTCTGCTCCAGCCAGGCGTTGTACTCCAACTGCTTCCGCTCGATTAGCTCCTCCTCGGCTCTCTTCACCGCGGCGGCGAGCACCTCGGGGCTGATCTCCGGCAGAAGCTGCACTGGCTCACCCGTGCTCGTGTTTATCGAGCTGTGCTGCATCATCGCAGGAAGTGGCAGCGGATCCTCGGTCCACGCCGCAACATTCAGGGACTCGTACTGCTCGCAGTTGATCCTGCTGTTCAGGTACTGGTCCTGTCGGATGAACACTCTCGGCTGGATCCTGCGGACGTTGGTGTTGGCGCATAGAATACTGGCGAGGGACACCTTCCTGATCTCGACCAGCTGCGTCGCCGTCAGTCCTGACGGAGGGATGTCGTTCTCGTACCAGAAGCGGTCGGAATTTCTCATCGTCACAAACTGCTTCTTGAGAAGACACTCGAACGTTGGACCCACAGCGACGCCCGTGGCCGGAGTCTCCAGGATACCGCCCACGAGAAGATCCACGTCCTCCACGTTCGCGTAAATCGTACTTAGCATCTGCGCGTGCTCGGATCGCATTACTCTCGCTAGATCCGTGAAGTTTTCGATCTGTATCAAAAGCGAATTGAAATAATTATTACAGCGATTGTATAGAGACATCGAAAATATCCCCGAAATAAGAACGATTTAAAAGGTTTTTTGATGATAAAATAAAAATTATTAATTTATTGATTACTGATTTATAGGCACATTTATAATTATTTTTGGATTATTAACTCACGAAATTTTATTTTATCGTTAAAAAATGTTATTTCAAATGCAAGTTTTCTTGAGAATTATTTTGAAATCTAATTCTATGTCATGCTATAAAAGTATCACTATATCTCTCTCTCTCTCGTGCTGACCTTTGTTCGCCATTTTTGGTTTCATAAATCTTCTTTCTAATTGTGCAATTAGACAATACAAAAGAGTACCATGTTTAATAATGTATCATTTGATTTATGATATTTATTTTACCATGACAACTTCTTATATTTTTATTTTAGGAAACTAAAAAATGTGTGAAAATGATGGCGGTTCTTCAGAGATAAAAAAAATCACGTTGCTACTACTTCTTTATAAAAAAAAGAATAATAATCGTAGAATTTATTTGTGGTATTGAGCTTACCTTAACACTCTCTCCCAAACAGTCAACCAGGAACTTGATGTATCCGGGCACTCCGTGATCTCGTGCAATATGCATGGACCAGGCGGCCGCGTCCGGCGCGGATTCGAGACCGATGGCATTAGCGGAAGTGATAACGTGACTCTCCAGGTCCCCAATTTTATCGGCACGCGTCCAAACGAGAGCGCGGAGAGCTGCCATCGCCACCGCGTGGTACGTGCCCGCTTTGTTGGACGAAGAGTAGCCAGCGTAGAAGCCGTTCGCGAGTGGTCTGAGCTCGTGATCGACCTCTGCGGCTTCCCGCAATATCGCCGGCACGTACTCGTTGAGGGTGACGTGCTGGAGCTGCGCGACGACGATGCGGCGCGCCTCCAAGAAGAGCTTCGCGTCGTCCCAGTGCACGTTCGCCTCCGCCAGTCTCTCCGCCACGCGATTATGCTCGCGCAGGAAGACCCGATGCAGGAGGCCGAGCGCGTCCCGATCGGTCCGGTTGCACAACTCGCAGGCGCTCAGGTCGACCTTGCCGTCGTCGTAGGTCCTGAGCAGATGCAGCTTGTCATCGGTGGCGCCGTAGATGCCGGAACCGTCCAAATACGCCGAGACACCGTTCATTTGCTCCCGCGTTTCGAATTGACAACCGTGCACCGTTAAACTCGGTACCGATCGCCAGTAACTCCTGCAGCCGAATCCTTCGTCGCGCATCTCGTAACACTCCGGATGCTGCTGCACGTTGGAGCAGCATTTATCCTCGGGACCCACGGAGTGTATGGTGGCAGCGATATCCTGCAGCACCAGCTCCGACCAGACGCCGGAGAGACTAGTCAAACCCTCGTGACTTCCCACCCTCGGGGAGGATGTCAGAATACGGGAGATGACATCGCTTGATGCGGGTAGACTGTGAGTGCCCACCGATTGACGCGGTCTTGAGATGCCTAATACAGACATATAAAAATACGAACTCGTTAGAGTTTAGAAACTTGGCATCTTCGCTTATTGTAATATTTTTTCTCTTTTTTCCCATATTTTTATTTTTCTCTCATTTTTCTCTTTAGCTTTAGATAGAATTATGCCATTAAAAATTATATAAATTTTTTAAAACAGAGAAAGCAACGTTCGTTTTTCAACGTTACGCTGTATCGATGCTTTGCGTAATTATAATAATATTCTTAAAAATTTTTACGTTATATGAATTTTAACTTATCCCCTGTATGGGACCGGGGTAGAATAGTCCCATGGTATGTTCTGCCTGTCGTAAGAGGCGACTAAAAGAACAATAAGTGACATAGGGCAGCAGCTAAGTCACTATCAGGTCGAGGCTGGAGAAAATTCTCGGCAGGCCCGATACTGAACACATACAGACGCCAATCACTGATTAGGCGGTTGTGATATTGCGATGTGAAAGACAAAGGGGAAATCCTACTACATTAATACGTATATACAGAGTATCTGATAATGATGACATCTTCTGGAATGAAAGGTTCCGGAGGTAAAATAGTCCCCGAGTCGAATCTCCGGGAGGGAACTACTTCGGAGGATGTGATCGACAAGATCAATAAAAAGTGCAAACTAGATGCAGCACTGAATTTTCAACAGTCTTTTCACATTTCATAAATTCGTATTTATAGATGTGCTTTACATAGAAATTAGTTTAAATTAACAAGAGAAAATATAAGTGTGACTAAAAAATGTTAATGAAGAAAGTTATGTGTGAAACAAGGGAAATGAAGAAATATGATGGCATTTACTTCGCATGTTTAATGCAACAGTTAATTGTATTTATGAAATACGTTCATGAAAGATGTACAATGTCATTTGTTTTTTCCGGACAAGCAACTTTCGATCGTTTGCACTTATTTCATTTTATTTTTATCCCATGGGTGTAAGAATGGTTTCTTCTTTGAATGAGTGTTGCTATTGAGGCAATTATAACTCTCTAATAGAAAGGATGAATGGTATTAATGAGCTTAAATACATCCATGACTAATTATCTTCGCGACTGTTACTCATCCAAACAGAAGGAATAAAAGATTAAGGTAAAAACAGATTTAATGATTGAAAAATTTAAAGAATTTCTTTAAGAAAATCTTTTAAAACCGTGACGAAACCAAAACAAGAATTGATTCTAATAAAAAAAAAAACATGTCAAAAATGTTAAAATAAGATCTTTTAATATTATGTCTCACTTTTGTGAAAACGGTTTCGGAAATTGGAAAATTAAAATTGAAAATTTAAACGGCATAATATTCAATGACGTTGTTTTATATTTCATCTTCGATAATTGCCAAGATCACGAATATGGCAAGCGTGATAAAGTCGATTATTCTAAACGGAAAGCAGTTTTTCGAAATGAATACAATGGAAATCAAGAGTGTAGCATTACGCATGGAGTGCGAAGTGAGACAATATGAGAATATATCGGGATGCGAATACTTAGCACAAGGTGACAATTAATGCATCCCACGTTTGAATATGTCGGCACTCGATAAGTGAGTGCAGATTAACAAAATAGAACGATGTAATGATCATAAAATTAACGTTAACAATAATGCATCAATCATAGAGAAAGATATAAAAATATTTAATGTGTATATTAATGAAAATGCGCGAACAAATTTGACGATGTTTCAAATGCGGATGCACACGATGACTCACGCCGACACGGCGCTACCGGCGAAGGAGCCGCGAAGGAGGCGGCTCTTCGTTCGGGCTCGAAAAGTGCAATGTGTGTCAAAATTCTGTGTCATGGTTACGCACAGGCGTCGCTCTTTAATGATCACGCAGTAAGTGTTACACACAGAGCGCCAATGGTTTCTTCCTACACAATGTACGCGTGGCCCTTTCATTCGTGACGCGCACAACTCATCAATGATGACGACAGCGCGTTTATGCTCGGCGAAAATGATTAATTTTTTAATCCGCTTCCATCGCTCTCATCAATGAGATTTTTCTAACGGTAGGAAAAATAAGACCCATGCATAAAACTATTTTAACTGTGATAAATACTGAACTATTTTAATTGTGATGTTGTTTCTAATTGCGGTAATTTTTACATATTTATTAAGACAAACTTGGAAAAATTTTCTCTTAAATCTCGTCTTTTTTATGCTTTTTATTAACAAACCGTTCATGCAGAATTATTTCAATATAGAAACTTGTTATGTATATAAAACACGAACGAATTGTGCATTTATTGTGTGTTCAAATTGTGACGTAATATATTTGTATATTAATTGAAAATTTTTGACTTGTATTAATGACTTGACATAACTTGACATAAATCATATTTATATACGACCAATTCTTTTGTTACATAATATGACTGATTCTGAAAAATTGTCAAGCTAAAATTCTTTATTTCGTAATATATAACAAGGTATTTATCTTCTCGCATGATCATTCTGTCGTAAAAGCGCAATGAAAATTTATAGAAAGGCATTCAGCGATCATCGAGGTATTTTGGGGTCAACGACGTCGAAAGGCGCCGTCTGGCAACCACTGCCCACAGAAGAACCACAGTCACTTTCTTCGGTCTTCTCACTTTCATATTTTCGTTTGAATTCTTTTCCCGGAGATGGGCGCCAGCTGCCTGCCTTTCCTTCTCTTTTACGTGCGGGATATCGCCGAAAGTCCGGACTCCGAATAATTTGGTAGTGCGAATTTAATTCTCGCTTAGTTAGCACGAAAACATCAAGAGTTCAACTAACTTTAGGCAACCCATAATTCGCAAAGTTCTATTTACAATTTTACGTGTAACTGTAATACGAAAAATATTTGAAGAATCAGAATACATAACATATACGCGTATAATTAAAATATATTATTATATGTATTATATAAATATATTTTATATATTTAAAAGTATATATATATTAATATAATATATTTTATCAAGATATACGCGTATATATATTCTTATTTATAATTTTATATGTGTGTGAATTATACATTTTAAGTGTAGAGTCTTATCAGAGATTGAACTAATTAATTTGACAATTTATACTCTCTCAATATCCATATTTTCATGTAGTATAACTGATAACTGAGTGCAGTTCTGCAATGCGGAAATAACTTCTTAAAACCTTATCTTTCTGCTAAAGCAAATTTCACGAAACGTTATAAATAAAATTCTGCGCCAACGTTATCTCAAATATAATGACCGAACTATAATATCCTCCTCAAGTACACAATTCTATATGTTATAAAAAACTTCAAATATATTTCTGCTTATTAATGCTAGAGCCTAACAAATGAGCGAGAAAGAAATTATTTAGTGCTCGATTTCGTAACGTATATAACAAAATATATGATTTTATGTATAAAAGCGATTACATATACACGTATCCATCACAAAACGAATGTCCCGGAAACAAGGATAGAAGTGATCAGTACCGGGCGTCATAAAAAAAAAACTAACCGACACTCATGCCGCCGCGCGGTGAAGAAGCACGCGACCGGAGGTAGGAAGAGGCTTTTTCTTTCCGGGAAAAACAGGGGAGAATGAAAGAGAGAGAAGTAACGGTGTTACGCGGTGCGGGCACACGTAACGGCCGGCACAAATGATCGACGCGCGTTCGCGGATCGCGCGCGAGATCCTCTATTATTTTATACCTAAGTGTCCGTGTTGCGTGCGCACACACGCGATGTTGCAATTGATATAGCGCACAGCAGGCCGGAGAGAAGACCCACTCACGAAACTCTCTATTTCAACAGGGCCCCCTCCCCCCGAGCACGCGCGCGCGCCTTTCCGCATGCTAATCCGCCTTCTCTAAGGCCCCGCGTATCGGCCATACCAAACGAGCCGACAACGAAGTGGATCTAGGCTCGTTTGTCTAACTAACACGCGCGTTCCAATTTTCACTTTCCATTCTCGATGCTGCATCAATCGGGGGGGGGGGGGAGGGGGATGGTATTACGATAATAGACGGAAGTTCTTGTTCCAATAAACATCAATCATCTAAATGAAGGGAGATCATTTGGGAGACGGCAATGTCTTATTATTAATTTTTAACGTTCTCTCCTCACTTTCAATGTTGAAATTCATAATTTTTCTCGCGACGACTACGAATACCAACGATGCTACTGGCCGAATTCCTCAACAATTACGTAATCATTTGTACGAACGAAAGTTTCGAGTCTTGATATTTTCTGATCTAAATATAGATTGTGTATATGCGGTTTTTAAACTCATTATTCACGGTATTTAGAAATGCTCAATACCTCTCGCATATTTATATTGACATCAACGCGTTCTATTTATTTATTCTGTCAAATATCTAATTTAATATTTTAGGCGAAACAACGTGCTGAAGATATAAAAGGTATATTGTGCATTTTCTTACCATCCGAATACTCCGATGGCAATAATTTGAGGAACGGGGAACCCCTGGCACCCCAGGCAGGGTGTCTCACATTATTGCAAGCGCCGGAGGGCGTTCTGTACTTGCTCGGTGGACAGGGCCTTTCTGAACGGACTCGGCAAGTTGCGTTGACAGATTGTATCTTGTTTGCCCGCCTGGAAAGAGAAGTGAACTTTAATTATATCCGAGCAAACGGATACGATGAATCGAAGGGAACGAAGCTAAACCGTGAAAAAAAATTTAACTTCCTAATCTTATTGAAAAAAATAAATCACTCGGAGTAAGATGCGCGAGAACATAATATAGAGGTCATTTAAAATTCTTAGGAATGTCTGTATAGTAATTTAATACAGCGTATGTAATAGTCTATTACTGGAAATTACCACTTGATACTCATTACAGAGAGTGAATATAGCAATCTCTTCCCAGTAATATATCAATCAATTTCCTGTAAAACAGTAATTGTTCGTTAACATAATATAGCTATTACTTCCCCTTCCATCATTCTTTCTTCTCTATTGCCTCTTTCATCTTTACTTCTTTACATAACGTATCGCTCTTAGTTTCTTTCTTTTTTTTTATTGCAAATCGTCGCGATATTATATCGCTGGGATCGGAATTATTTTCTGAATTTTGCAACAAAATGAAAAAAGAGATACTTTGGTATAATTAAAATTTATATTATTGAAAAAATAGATAAATCTTACTAAATACATTTTTTTTGCAATAAAAGCGCGACTGTTTAGTTTACTGCCAAAGCAAAATATGTGAGAATCAATTTGTCGTAGTTATAACAATTTGCGGATTCACTGAAACGAGATTTTCTGCAAATAAAACTCTCGTAAGAATTCTATAATAATCACGATATTTGTCACGGCGGTGTAAAGCATGTAGGTTTTGCTGCCCGCTGGCAAAACTTGTTTTTTTTTTCCTCGCGTCGCGGATTTCGCTATCTATACACGCTTCCTTTCGCTCGATGGTGGTAGAACGGAATCCAGTTCCGCTAGAAGCCGCGAACGCGTCCTTCCTGCTCCATTTCCCCCTTTTTCTCGCGCACGGCGCGCGCTTTTACTTTCATGGCCGAGGAAAAGAGCCGGCGATGTCGGCCGATCCGGCATCGGCATTTCAGTCACGAGGAAGATTTCTCGTGCAACACCATTGCCGGCCGCTATTCCCTTTCCTCGACCTCGAGAAGGCTGCTGGTCACGGGAGGAGGCGTGCACGAACATTGCGAGATATGTCATATGTGTGCACGTGGCCATGATCGGCCGTCGTCATCATTGTCGTTCTCTAATGTCGCCAGCTCGTCGAAGCACGTGCGACAACTTGTCGATCGAGTCAATAAACGAGAAATCCATTCTCGTCGACAAAAGGAAACTAATAAAACTGTTGATACACGAGTTACTTCCGCTGGGAACGGCGCTTTTCTATTTGGAAACAGAGATAAACAGCTACTTTCTTGATCAATCTATATCGATCATATTTTTTTTATAATTGAAGGATTTAAAATATAAGAATATATACAACGTATGTAATTACTTTTATAATGTATCTCCAGTTTTATTTGATCTTTTGGAAAATTATACTTGGGAATTTGATGATAACGTCAGATAATATTTGCTGAGGGAGAGAGAAGAAATCTTGAATTTATTTAAAAGAAAAAGTTTATTTAAACGAAAAAAATCGGACGATTTCGTTCTTATGTCACCGGCACGCGAAAAATGCAAGTAAATCGCAAACGTCATGGCGGAATCAATTTCCTTCCTGGTAAAATCGACGACATTCCTGCGAAAAGACGGTCAACACTGTTCGTCTTTAGTATATATTGGCAGTTTTACAGCAATGTCTACATTTTAGCTTCCGTTATGCATATTGATTTTAGTTCAATTTCTCGAGAGAGAGAAATCGCTGAGCGCTACCGCGTAGCATTATACAAATTATAATATTAACGCGCGCCATTTTTTTTCATTTTACGTGAAACATCTGACATCGCGCTATATTTCACGTTGACCACGATGCAAATAGGTTGCATTCTCATGCGCCTTTACAGCGATTTCATGCTAATTGCTGTTAATAAATGTTTTAGTTATAAAAATAAAAAATGTTATGCAAACTGTTGGCGCGCCGACTGTCTAGCTAATTTCCGCGAATATCACTGGCAGATGTCACGAGGTAGTGATACATTAATTAAAACCCGGCCTCGCATATTGTATTTTTAAAATTTCCGAAATTTTTTAGATCCAAAGGATTCTTTTCTCCAGAATCATTTTTTGCAAGATGCATATACACAGAGCAAATTCAAAAAATTAGTTTTTACGAAAATTAATATTTTTTTAATTTTCTTTTCTATTTGACATGATGCAAAAAATAGACGTTTTATTCGCCTTTATTATCATTTATATTGTTATCGCTATATTGTTTGTAAGCTAAAATATTTTGAGTTGTTACAATTTCTTCATTCTTAGAAAATGTGATTTAAAATGATTTATCAACTCCAATAAGGATGTCTGACCTCATAAAACATATAAAATGTATATAACAGAAACTAATAAATCAGTTTTAATATACGAGTATCCTTAAGACTCTCATCGAGCTAATATACATGTTGTTATAAGATTACAAATCTCATTCATTTATATATTTCAGAGAGATTTAAAAAAAGTAATAGATACCAATACCAAAAATTCTTGTGATCCTTGATGGATGGTGTTTTGGATGTTAATAGAGAAATAACATTCTCTCGAAGTCGAATATTCTCTTTTATCTCGCGGACCAGAAAATTAATTTCTCATTAATTACAGACGATCGGAGAGAGAAAGAGAGAGAGAGAGAGAGATCCGTTTGTCCTTGACGCCCACAATAGTATTTTTTTTTCTCTCCCGATCCGATCGTGACCCGACTTCATTATACATTCGACGACGTGCGTGCGCGCATACGTGGCTTTCGGAATTCCTGTACTATCACGGATCTTATTGAAATAGACAGATTATATAAAAGTTAATTCGGCAAAATTTTAAATTTCGCCGTCAGAATTTGTAAAAGCAAAATAAACCGGATTGTAATATATTACGGTCGTTAATCGTGCGGCGGCATGACTTGGAAAGTACGCGCGTTTTCACCGGGATGCATTTCTCAGGAATTTATGACCGGGTGACAAAGTGCTGTTTTAGCGATCGATCTGTATCTTCGAAAACAGAGATTAACTTACGATCGATAGGCGAATCTCTCCGCCTCGATGGCCGAGCGTGCTCTCGCTTGCAAATCATGATCTACCCCGTAGACGTACTCTGTAACAAAAAATGTGCAGACCGTTATAAACATTTATATCTTTTAACACATTCACATATAAAAATCGCGTTATGCACATTGACATTTAGGAGTGTAAAATTATTTTTATCTTTTTAAATAAAAATTATTTCGGTTATAATTTTGAACGAATTTAGTTCCTTAAAAATTAAGTGATATCTAAAGATATTAGAATTGCTCTACCAAGAATAATAATCATTTTTGTGAAAAAATTAGAAATTTTTTATCGCATTGTATATTTTTCTTACATATTTCGAACAGAGAGTAAACAAAAAATCCTTGGCATACATGCTTCAAACATGTATCGCTTCAGAATTAAAATCCCTGTGCCGTGATACCGATTGCCAAACACGTGCACACGTGACGAGATAAAGATACGTGAATGAAAGAAAGCACGTGTAACGCGGCACAGGTTAAATAACGATCGTGCTTACTGAGATCCCTAACGAAGGATTCCCTCCGTCCCAAATCGTGATGCAATCTTACAATGTTACGATTCTAATGTCTCATAAGCCGATTTTACGTGCCGACGTGAGAGCAGTCTCACTATTGTTCTTCGTTTCCTCTAAATTGGTAACGCCAGTCTCCGTTTCCTCCCTTACATAATTAACATTTCAGCAATTCACTCCTAAATGAACGACAAAATCAGTAGATCACTACGATACAGAAAATATTTCAAAATAATCCTATACATATCGATTTTTACAAAGTATTTTATTTGTATATATGGAGGGGTAAAAGCCATAGTGGTGTAAGTCAAATTTTTTAAAACTCGTGTGCATAGATGCAATTTATGTACTGTATAGATTGCATCTATGCACACGAGTCAATATCTTAAAAAATTTGACTTACACCACTATTGCTTTTATCTCTCCATATATATTTTAATGAAATTTTAGAGAGAAAGAGACAGAAAGCGAGGCCGCAATATACACGTACACGCAACATACATACCCCTTGATAATTTTTTTATTTTTTTTATGAAACTACTGTGAAGATTATCGCCGATTAACAACCGATAAAAGAATTATATGCTACTACTTCGCCAATCACGTAATTGTGGTCTTTTGTGCAAGACCAATTTGACGGTTACATCCTGAAAAACGCTAAAGGATTTCTGAGAATTGCAAGGCTAGTCGGCGTGTGTTTTCTTGTAAATTATTCAACGTTCCTGTCCAAAGGTGATACCGCCACCGGTTATAAAGGTTGATACTGGTCAATTACATTTATGCAAATGTATAAAATACGTTAATCGTTGGAATGGTCATGGTTTCCTTCTTATTCTCCTATTAAAGTGGTATATGCTCGTAATAAATAAACAAAGCATGCTATTTTATCCCATTTCATAATCCGCAAAATATTTTAAACGTATTACTTCACTTGACAAATATATGCTGTCGATAAAAAAGAAGATAAGGAGAGGATTAAAAAAAGTAGCTATGCAAAGAAGCGTTAATATATACGTGTCTCTTCTAAGCAAGCCTTCGTGCAAACTGTTGAAGTTTGTCCCGTGAAAATTGTTATCTTTTTAAATGCCGATAAAAATGCCGATCTTGCATATCCTTTTCGCAAACCAGACATCTGTCGGATTTTATTAATCCGGATATATTCGCCCAATAGAGAGAGATTGCACATTTTCTGCGTGTGCATACCATTGACTATAATTATCATTATCTCCATACATACACGTCAGCATAAATCATTCTCGGCGTTATAATACGTCCGGCTTAATTTTTTTGACAAATACAACGTTGCACGTGAAAGAAAAGTTGATACTTTAGGCATGCTAAGCTCCTCTTTCAAGGAAATGTAAAACAATTTGCAAGGATGCTGCGCGGACAGGGATTGAAAAACGTTGCGGCGACGACGCGAGTCTATGGCGAAATCAGGCCGCGGGGTGTTAGCGTCACCTCGCTAAGAGTGGCGCGCGAGATGAATGAATAATGTATTAACGCAAGACGTAATGCTCTTTTTTTTTCTGCGGTAAAGTGCGCTTACCGGAAATATCGAACTGGCTGACTGTCGACGGTAGTGCTGGCACCACAATAACCAATATACACAGCAGTACCAGGCTGCCTCTGAAACCAAAATAGAGGAATACCATCACTGACCATTGAAATAATTTCAAGGATGATTGTTAAATAATGCAATCACAAATAAAGTGCAAATATTTTTCCGTGGGATCTATTTTCGAAGAGGCTTAGAAAACACCTGGGCTTGTTAAAATTAAAATATCTTTTAAATTATTTTGTAGGATATAACAAACGCGTTATCGAAATAATAATAACGTGTTAAAAATTAATTTTTATTAATAATAGTGACGCGACTGAAGTTTATATTCAACATATAAAAAAGATATTAGATATAAACAACCAATTTTAATAAATTACATTTTTCCCTTTAAATAGTTAATAATATGAACAATAATCACAAAAAATATGCAGAAAGGATAACATTACAATTGCGCGACAAACGTATTTTCTATTTATTTATTTATAACGTATGATACAAGATTGAGTACTATTAAACCGAAATAACTTTATTCTTCTAAGAAAAATCATATTTAATATTTTAGTAAGATTAGTACATATATTTTTTTAATAATAATATTTTTTTGTAATGACAACACTTTTGTCCACCACGAAAAATTTCGATATAAATTATATCAAAGAAAAAGTAAGTAAAAAGGTATCCAGATTGTCCATCGTATTCGTGAAAATATATGGCGTATAACGACATTGCAAATGCTTTCAGGTAGTACTTTCTCTGTGAGGGGAAAAGAGAGAGAAAAAAAAGATCAAGAACAAGCCGATTGAATTCGTCGCGTTTCCGACACGAGAATCCGCTTGCTCGCTTTAACCGGTGTTCATTCCGGTTTCGCGATCTTGCACATTAACAATAAGCGTTGATTTTTATTTTCACGCAACTTTGAATTATTTTAATCAATTATTACATATCACACGAACCGAAATAGAACGTTATCATAATTAATATGATACCCTTAAGTAATTATATTTTACATTTTACGGTTTTAACAAAAAATACATAAAAATACAAAATAAAATTTATATAAATGAGCAATTTTATATTCGAAAATTGGAATAAATTGGTTCTTAGTAAAAATTCACAATTTACCAGATAATAAAGTTTTAAGCAAAATGTGAGCATGAAATTTAGCGTGATTTACTAAAGTCCAGAAATGCCAGATTTGCGAGAAAGCGTCCAATCTTTTACGCCATATGGTTCACCGGTTGTATATATCTGATAAACGATCAGCGAGGAAAAGTTCATTTGCATGAAGATTGTCTCATTGGCCGTGGGGCACTTTTCTAAAGACTTTTTATCTCTCACCTACGCGTAAAACAACGACAGATACGACAGCGTATATATTTTAAGTATTATCTCGAAGCGAGATTATTATATGGATATGCATGTGCACGAACCGTATGATTGAGAATCGCAGACTTTCAACAATAACGTACGTTAGATAAATGAACGTGATGTTTGTCTTGCTGCCCAACGGGCATCTACAGGTTAATCGAGATCAGGTAGCAAACTATGTGCGTCCAGGAGAATTTCCTTGCTAGGATAAGAAGGTAAATATCTCTCCCGCGCGCGCTTCCTCCTTTCTGTATCCGCGGGCTTGTACAGCTGGCTTGAGATGAAGAGAGAGTAGCCACCTCTCGCATGTCTCACATACATGTTTTTCTTTTCCTTCTTTTTCGATTAATGTGTGTAATTTATAATATAAGTATATTAAAAAATGTTAAAATACATAGACACACAGATAACGTTATAAAATAAGCAAAATACTACACGCAGAAAATTTTTCTCGTAAATACAAGTATACACGAACAAAGTAAATACCATACTAATCTTGCACGGCTAGGATATAGTCATAATATGCAAAAGATTTCAAGAAAGTATAGGAAAATTTAGAGAGCAAAAAATAAAACTATACGCAGAAGTAAATATTTCCATCAAGTATGGGACTTTCGAGAGCGCGTTTTACTACGTTAATTTAAAGACGAATGATTCAATTATATTTTGTCCGATTGTGTCTTATCCCGAATATCGCTGATGAACAAAAAACGAGACGTCTGTTGCAGTCATGTCAAAAAACATAAGTTGAATAAGTTGCCGTTATAGGCTGTGGCGGTCAGCTGTCCGCCACGTGCGAACTTAAGAACGCTATAGGGACCCTGCCGAGCTGCCCTAGATATAAAGGTCGATGTTGAATTTTAATCACGCGAGAATGTACCGGCGATGCGCCGCGTAGCGGGCGCGAGCCGAATCCTCTCGCCGCGCGAGCCCACGTTGCCGCTCGCGCCGCGCGCCTTCCGTCGTCCACGATCGCGGTTACTATCGCATTTCTATAAAGAACATAAACTATTGCCAGATACGCAACGAATATTTCTATACAGTTCACAATAGGTACCATTCTAGATTATATTTTTCCTATACTGTCTTAAAAAACAACGCTCAATCCAAGACATGTGAAGTTGGCAATTCAAGCTACAACGTCGAATATACACAACTAGTATGGGACTTTTTTACTGTTCTCATATTTCCTTGATAGTATGGCAAATTTATTTACCTTTAGGTTACAAGATGTATCTGATCAAACTATTACATTTCTAATGTCATATATTAATTTCCGGTTGAATACGCGTATATCTTACCGGAACCTAGCAAATCTAGTAAATTTTATTATGAGTATTCTACATTATTCGAGAAAAATTTTCTGCGTGTAGAAATACTATTGAGGGTATAAGCATATACATGCGTAATCTTGAAGACACGTTTAACAAAATATTGTATTTTTTCGCTACATTAATATCTCCGACATAATTCTCTGAATAATTCTGTGCATGGAGAAATAGTAAAATAATGTAATTATACAATTGTACTTTAAGCATTATTTAAATTAGGGATAAGCACAATTGAGGTCTGGAATCGAAAAAGATGCACCGAAATAAGGAGGATATACGTTAGATAACACAAGTACAAAATAATATGATTAGCATGAAAAATAATATAATTAAAAGATTGATGAGTGTTAAAACTTATTTATTCTCATCTTAAAACTGATTCCGGAATCAGCTTCCCGAGTCTTTTAATAATGTCGAGTCTTCGCGATTTCTTTACAGTCTATCTCTAATTTAAATCATTGAAGAAAATTGACGCGTATATATATATTTTTTATTATTTCTCATGTGTCCATTTATTGTCTCATGTCTAGAATATCTTCTTACATGGAGAAATAAAACATTAAGAATAATGATTAAATTTCATTATAAAGAAATAATAGATGTAGTGTAAAATGTATTTTAAAATATTATTTAAATAAACATATAAAGTACCGTTGAATATAAAACAATATAAATTTATTACTTTGCAAAATGACGAAAAATTCAAGTTAATTTTTTATTATTCGATTTTTTAAATCGACGTTCTTGAAATCGATACTTTATTTATTACAAGAAACTACCATAATTTACCTTCGCGCAAAATTATCTGATTATAGCCTCAATAATGGATCACCTTGCACAACATGACGTTGTAATGTATGACATTGTCACCCTACGAGATAAAACACACAGACGCAGACGGCGGACCCGACAGCTTTCCGTTGCGCGCAGTGTAAGAGGTCGCAGTCATAAGGCGCGCGCGCGCACACATATACAAATGATAATTCAGTGTCAGTGGGTCAACGGAACTGGAGAAATCTTTCTCAGGGATCCGATACGCGCGCGGGTCTTCGAGATCTTGTGCCTCGGGCGGCGATGGCCATACCTCCGAAAAGTATCGTTCCGCGGGGCACATGGTGCGCCGGTAGCGCGAGTGCCACCGAGAGAAGTCGAATTCGAATTAGACATGCTCCTAAGAATCGTCCGATTTCTATTGGGTAAATCTCTCTCTCTCTCTCTCTTTCTCTCTCTTTCTGTGTGCGTTTTTGTTTAAAACAAAACATGATATGAAATAAATAAATTTAACATCTATATAATATAGACATTATAATTCTGTCATAAATATAATTTGGAAAATATAATATCTAATAATTCACTTGATGAATCTGACGAATAAAATCTGATAAATAAAAATGTAGGTTTTCCTAAACAATCTTTCAATTTTATATATCAATATATACACTAATTATATATATATATTATATATATATATATATATATATATATATATATATATATATATATACATATACTTTTAAATATAATAATACTGTATATATGCGCAATAATATTATTAATATTTATAATTATATATTATAAATAATATTATTAATCATCTGAGATTATTCAGATTACTTTTAACCACAAGATATGTAACAATAACTGTTTGATTTTCTGCCGGATGCGAAACGAAATGGATCACTGTGAATGAATCTAACCACGAATTCTTTGAGATGGTAAGTGCCGGAGTAATGGCGATGCTCTTGAAGAAATACACACAGGTGAAAGTGCTAATGGGACATTCGCCTAGAGACCGTCTCGACGTCACGTTCGCCCCATGAGAAAAGCTTGTCCGTGGTACAATTGCTCCTATGATATCCGAAGGTCATCTCTTTTAGGATCATAATAACGTCACGACTATTATACGACGCAACTCTTGCAAATTTGCTAAATTCTACCAGACGCACGTCGAGAGTTATGTTCTTTCGAGCCAGGAAGTGAAAATCTAAGCTAGATCATTCGATAATCTTCGTCCGGGACTAAGTTGAAAATATCGTTAATTAGACTTCTTACTTAATTTATGTAAAAATATAGTAAGTCAATCTCCGTATCTCTATACTTAATTCTTTTTCTTTCTTTGCTCTTATGTTATTTCGCATTTTTTATGTGACCATATAAAAAAAATGACGTGACAGTGTAATAGAATAAAAAACATATATTTTTATTCTATATATGTTCCGTTAGAAATCATTAGAACGAAAATGAAAACTAATTTTTTTTTATGTAAGAAATGAGAAATTTTTTAAATCCAGACGAATTTGGAATAGGAAAGTTCGATTGTATTTTAAATGATTTTTAATGTTATTACAAAATTATGCTATTAAAATATAGCCGTATATAA
Organism: Temnothorax curvispinosus; assembly: GCF_003070985.1. Lineage (NCBI taxonomy): Eukaryota > Metazoa > Arthropoda > Insecta > Hymenoptera > Formicidae > Temnothorax > Temnothorax curvispinosus. Next base: position 1,961,525 of record NW_020216437.1, on the reverse strand, counting down.
TCATTATAGGTAATGTAATTTTTCATGATAGCGTGATTTGAAAAGAGTATTTAGAATAATTGCGAAGAATCCTAAAATCCCAAAATTCCGATATATGTTTCACGGATTCCAAATTTTCAAACGTTTAGGTTGAAAAAATTGCAGATCAATTTAGAAAAGAATTCGCTTTGCCAACTTTCGTCAGAGAAGAAAACAATGATAAAGGTCGGCGCGTTTCAACACTTTGATAGAAATTTCATCGCGCTGACATTGAGGATTTCGGTTTGAATACGTGATCGTTTTGCAGGTCGAGACCGCGCACAGGCGACGAACATTTCTAAACGAATTCTTTCGTCTTACAACATCGCAGACTGCCGTAATCGACACGAGTAACGTCGTCATTCTGCCATCGTCTTCGGGTTTCTCTATTTTATTACGTTCATTTAGCCATCGTAATAAACATTTGCGAAAGACGGGTCACAGTCGCGATAAAGATATTTAAGGATATTCTGTCAATCAATGTCTAATGAACATTGTTGCAATACAGGTAAAGCATAACGATAAGAAATGAGCGTCGAATGGATCTTCATTTCTATAAGGATCGCGTAGACATCGATTACTGCAATACTATTTAATAATATAAAGTATCTATTGTATGTATTTTTATTAATGATCTACACTGTTAAATTCGTAGCATCAAATTATACTCAATTTGAGTCATTTTTAACTATTTCCTCTAGGTTGCCAATACTTCTACCTATCATTATCATTAATTTAACTGAAACAATATTAATTGAACTATACCAATAGAGTTAAAATAATACTGTTTTGTGTTAAAATAATAAATTCCAACACGCTTGGTAGTTAAAAATAATAAAATGTTATTTTACTCAAGATATTGGTTTAAATTTCATCTATTAATATTTAACGGTGTACCAGAATTAAATAATTAAATTAAATTTGTGACACGTTTAATACGTTCATATTAGATATGAACCATGCGAGTATTGTTAAAGGATTATTATTTATTAAAGTTGTAGCTTTCGATTAATAACAAATTGCATGCAAAAGGGGGAAAAGTATTGCAACTGGCAATGAGTACAATATGATGAGAGACGGATGACTTTGTAACAGAAAGCCGCTCTCCTTGATTTCATCGTCATCTCATCGTGACACTCGCGATTACATCTACCGCATTCACCGCGATAATCGCTCGGACGTGCCCGCGCAACAATGATCTAATGACTTGTGTCGCCGTATACAAAAGTTCGCAGCAGCCTTCTTCACCGCGATTCACCGCGTTCCTTTGTTCCTTATTGCGCGCGATCAGCCCATAAATCCGCTCGCCTCGCAACTGGAAAACTCGCGTCTTATTGCACGGAACGACTAACTCTAACAAGTAGTAAAAACTTAGCGCCAGTGTGTTAAAAGTGGAAAATAGATTGTTAAACTTCTATACGATGGAAAGGATGTAACTTGTGTTTGTACAGACAGTATAGAATAATTTAGCATTATAATTAATTATGTTATCTTAATCTATTATCTGTTTAAATTAACTAAGCAATTTTATTGTCAGTGGATTAAAAATCTTAATTTATAACGTTAATCTACAAATATATATTATTACGCAATTATAAATTTAAAATAGAATTAATAATAATCCGCAAAAAAGTTAATCATTTTGAATAGAATATTTTCTATTTTGTTAATAATTGCCACACACACGCTGTTAATTATTAACATTGTTGATCTAATTAGAGAAAGAACTTATCGACTTATAATCAACTTAACGTGCTACAAGCATTTCCTTAAAAAATAATAATTAGGTAGCAATCATATTTTTAAGTAGTAATTAGTAATCATGTTGACTATAATTGTTGGCTGTTGACTATAAATGTTGGCTTCTTAATGAATGATTTCTAATTACGCTTGCGTACTAAGTCAGATTAATATCGCAGTTTTCCCGAGCATAGTACATTCTCGATATTCACGAGTGACAGTTAAGTTGATTATTAGTTTCAAACGTTTGTTGAAGTCTTTAACGTTTGCATGCTTTTTCAATATGTACATATTTGTACCATTTAACACGAAAACCAAGGCTATGGTCTTTGAAATTCCAGAGAAAGTGATATTTTTTTTTACATGATATTTTTTTTTAGAATACACTGTTTTGTATTTTTACATAAACTTACAGTGTACACGCAATCTTTCGTTCATTCGTGATCTTATTATTATTATTATTATTTTAATATAATTTAATCGATTTCAATGGAGTAGAATCTAATAGAAACTGTTATAATTATGTTATGAAATGTTTCCAAGCACAATAGGCTGAAGAACCTTGTTAATAGCCGACTTAATGCTTATTGAGGGTGTGTGCGGATGAGTGTGTGTGCTTGCTTGTGTTAGTGCGCTCTGCGAGAAGAGTGACCTATGATTCGTTTGCGAGATAAACGGCTTTTAATCCGGATCGTGATAGGTTAGTGCAACGGAAAGGTATCACTGACCTTGCACCTGTACAGTACCTCTATAGATGATGGTAGTAACATCATGTCGGATATGTTATCGTTACTTTCCCAGTTCTGTTTGGAGTTTACAATGTGTATAAAAAATAATATGAATAAAATTATAACATAAAGTATAACATAAAATTTGAGAACTCCAGAACATTGACCGTGGAAACAAAGTATTTTTTGCCATTTTATATTTCCCGAGTTTATTATACAAAATATAAAACGATAATGTCATATGACTGAAAAATCAAAAACAGATCTCAAAATTATAAAAAAATTATTAGTCTTTTAAAAAAATATGTACTATAATGAAGAATCCGTATATAAAAATTGCAGGGAAACAGAAATTTTGTTGGAACACACTCCAAAATTATTTATATAGAATTTTTGCTTTATTTAGGTTATAATATCCAGTTAATTAAGATTTCTCATCTCAAAATAAATTTCATATAAAGAGAGATTTCTATTCACGTTTTATTGTGCGTATATTGTAATTTCGAATGATAGAATATTGTACACTTTTATATTTCTTTTGCCTATCTTAGACACGTATTCACATAAACAAGAATCCAAAAAAGGAAACTGTGCACGCGGCCCCTCGAAGGACGGATTCATCACTGGGAAGGCAATTGAACATGGGCATTTGCGATTGCTCATGGTTTTCTATCTCATGAGCGCGGCACACAATACCTCATCCGGCAATTAATAAGGCACGTCCGCGCCTTACGGCTACGGTAACATCCGCGTACGAGTTCGATACAGGAGCAAGGGAGAGAAACTTTCGAAATTCGCGTATCGCGTGGACTTTCATCCCGAGGATACGATTTATAAACGAACGGCAAATTGCTGATGAATCGCCGATCCGGGGTCCGATCGGATGTGCACGAAATGTGTGAGGATTGAGTAATAAAAATGCTGGTTTATATGTGACAATTATTCGGTAGCGGAGAACGCTTTACTTTCTATAAAATAAAGATACTATTGAAAAGTGAATCTCGTGCTCTCTCGCTACCGCGCTGGGCTCTTCCTCGTGTTTTAGAAAGTAGCTACTCGTGCGCGCGCGCGCGCGCGTGTATGTTCTCGTCAATTGATCGAGAACTTCGTAGGTGTCTATGATTGCGTAAATGCAACTTGCATCGCGACCGAGGCCTGAGACGAGAAGGTGATTATTACGATTGCATCTTTTGCACGTCAAATAGCCGGCACGAGAAAGGACGAACGCCATTGAACGCGTTACCGCTTTTTTTCGCGAATTTTTGATCTGATTAAATATTAAATGATGATTATATATATTGGAGCCAAACTGCGGAAAAATAAAAATTTTACTCAAAAGTCAAATAGTGTGTAAATGAAAAATTTACGCTTCGTCGACATTGAAGATGACGTAATTAAATCAAATTTTTAAGAAGAAAATTAGTATTAAAAAAATTTTCCACACGTACACATAAAGAAACAATTGTCTGTCTCTTCTATTAAACGTACTTTTTACTAGCCGTGATTTAAAATAAACGTAAGGAAGAAAAATAATAAGGATAATGTTGCGGGATGTCGTTTTTTATTTAAATGCGTTCCTGATTACTAGCGCGTTTATAGCGTATCAATCGCATCCGGTGATCGAGGTGAGAAAACGGATGTTTTAAGCAGCCGTGCAAGTGGACAATGTGTTTCACTTTCTGCATAACTTTTCTTATTACGCGAGATTTATTCTAAACGTAGACGTAGACAAGATTATAATGCACTGGAGAGAACTCATTACCGGTAGCTTCAAAAGAGAGAGAAAGTGCATGATTCACATGATGCTGTTTGCATAAAAATGATGATTGTTTATATAAAAAAATATAAAAACGATTACTGTATATCTGTCCAATCTTTTAACGATACATTGCATTATTTGTGTGATAAAATTCACAAATTTTATTTTAAATTTTAGTTTTATATGTAAATATATTTGTGAATAAAATATATAAAACTAAGATTTATAATGTGTTACGTGATTATAAAAATTCTAATTTTTTGACATTTATTTATTTTTATTCCAATAATCAAGCAATTAATTATTTATTTTTAGTACGATCTAATATCTTTAATCTAATATTAAATATATTTTTAATATGTTATATTTGAATATTTATTAATATATATTTAATAAATATTACAAAAAATATATATATATTATTAACAAATTTAATATGTATAATTTTCAGTAAAAGCCAGCAAGAAGAGTTAGATAGTTTCATAATTTCCATGATGCTTTCTCCTTCCTTTTCTATGCAAAATATATACGACTCACTGCTCTCTTAGTACACATAACGATACTTTTGCTACTAGTAGGAGAAAACATTAAAGCATTCGTTGACACACGCATGCCTGATATATCTTTTCTGAATTTTAAACTGACAGGAAAGAGAGAGAGAAGTACATGATTTATCTTAGCGATGCAACAAAAGAGATTCTCCGTCTGGTAGACCGCAAGGAATGGAACTTTGTGGCAAATAATACTTAACGTTATTTATGCAATAAAATATCATTACTAGTTGCCACATGAGATTCCACATGGAAATAACAGTTGTGTTTACAACTGCAGTAGGAATAAGAACAACATTAATAAGCGACCTCAAACGTAATTGTAACTTTCTAACTGTAATAATATACGCATCACGCACATACACACATACATATACAATCGTCTATGAGTGAATAAAAAGCAATCGAGTAAAAAACTTTTTGTCATCTAAAAGAGCCAAAAATAACAAATTATATGCAGTGTCACAGAATCATATCTCTTTTCTAAAAAGTTCTGCAAAAGTTTTACTATTCTGTTTTAAGCATTTTTTACTTTGTCTTAGCATTCAACTAGCATATATTAGTACAATATATTATAGTTTAAAAGAAGAAGTAACAAAGTTATTCTCTAAACTGAAGCATAATTATAAAATATCGCGTATATAATCTGTCACATAAAATATTCTAAATAATGGCATTTAACGCAATTGAGAGAAAGTTTTAGACGAAAAATGCGGAATAAAGTCGATTGTGAGACATTCAGCCTCTTTCAATTACAATCAGAAAAACTTAGTAGCATTCTTTTCCTTTCTTTTTCTATGCATTTTGTGCCTCTTCGATGACGAAGAGAGTAATATGGCATGTTTGCTAGCGAAGCGTAAAAGCGTCGATTCTATAATTACACGGCTGAAAGATTTACCGCCAGGCCATAATTTATCCGGTTTAATTATGCTCGACTTTACGGTTCGCCACATCACGATATTTGATACAAATCAATGTTAAGTAATGTTAATCAATTTGTTATGACCGTTATGTCTTTTATAAAATAATTAATATTTTTATTAATATATTAATAAAATATTAATATAATATTTTATAGAGCAACATTAATAAAACATTATTCCATGTGTTAAATCGTCACGTATCTAGAAACGTACATAAAATAACGATGTAAATTATTACATCAACAAGAATAATCTTGTTTTACAGAGCGTAAAGATATCCGGCAAGATAAATTTCTACCACCGGTTCATGTTTACACGAAATTCTTGTTACTTATCAATTAATTCTCTCGGCATTGAATAAGCGAAATTTTCTCACTTAATACAAAATTATTAACACTGCTAACCTCATTTTACGGTACTTAGTATTGCATGATACTACAGCGTAAAAATATTAACGATAGTTTTTACTCGACTGCATCGAATCTCCCTTTGTTGTGCGCTATGTATTTACGAGTACTGATAAAAAACATATATTGCGCAAGAGAAAGAGTGTTACTATAATTGTGTCCGACATGCACCAGACGTACCATTATTTATACTCTAATGTAAGCTAATTCTCTCTTATATTGCCAACGACTCTGTAATTTTCAGAAGTGTGTAAGTTAATATCTTTGATTTATATCCAAGTATATCATTAGAACTACCATGGCATATCGTAATACTTGCGATACAACGCAGGACCCCGATTGGCCTACAAATATTCTGCATATTTCTTCGTATTTATCTAACGCATCGTACTTAACTCTGGAATTCAAGGTTTTCTGAGTATCTCGCAAATTCTTAATTTACGATAATTTTATAGTGAACTATTTAAATTTAAAGTTTCCAGGTTTTTGAATCGTCGGAAATTCTGAGATTTCTCAGGATCGTAGATAATAAACGGCTAATTAATTTAAATTAATTATACGAATTCCAAAACCCCTTCAGTTAATCAGATAAGATCCTTACCCGCTGCTCTTTAAACTTCCGTTCACACTCCGTTTAAATTCCGTTCACTTCTTAAATCTTGATAAATTTTGAATCATCGATATCTCAGATACTAAAATACGTAGGCTCCCAAGATCGTTTTAGTTGGAAATCCATACTCGTGCGCGAGATAATGTTTGACGACGAATACGAAAGCGTCTGATTAATTAGAGACCTGCACTACTTGGATCTTCGGTCTACGTTCGAACGTAGACCTAGTTCGAACGTAGTATTCTGAGTTCCATCGACCTCACTTTCATTGCCATAATTAGTGAGATATTCGAGATATGAAATTTTGATATTTTTGTTAGTTTTCTGTATTGTGAAAAATTGACGATACTAATCATAAAATACCAAGAAAACGAAATATCGATCAATATGTAAAACACCAGGGCAAGTAAATAGAACAGGTGTTTCCGTGTGTCAGTTACATAATAGAAACGTTGATCTTCTCGGAATAATTCGCGATGAGCAATCGAGCACTGTTTCCTCATCAGTAAGACGGAAAACACAACTGCGTTCATGACTTCACTGTTTATCGTAGATTAATCGAGTGAGCGATCGCGGCATGTGGCCGTACATTGAACGTAAATGGATTTAACCGGAAGTAATTCGAGAAAAATCTCGGACGAGTGAGAGGCTTTCTGCTTTACAATTGTAATAAAAAAGAAACACGATGTGTTGAACGAAGATAGACATTTATCAGAAATTATGAAACAAAATTATCACTTTGTCATAAGCGACCTCCATACCACATGCGGGCGCTATCTCTCACTTGCTTCTTGCACATCGGTTCTTTTTTTTTTTTTAGCGTAACGCATAAACTGAAGATATTTATTTAAATTTACCTCAGCTGTACGTTACTTCACGATTTGTTCCTCAGAGTTCGTTGTGAATACATTTGATGTCTATTGCGGATGCATCGCGTGAAGCGCATTCAATTGAATAAGAACGAGAGGACTGTGTGTGCCGAAGTTTAACAGACTCCTTAATTCAGCAAATGCATGATGAAGTACCGTTTGGCTGTTAGAAAGTTACTTTTACACGCTTTGCGGAACACTTAGCTATCATCGTGACAAGCGTTAACTCATATACTAATCATCTCCCACGTAACCGGCTATCGATGAACCTTTGACTCCGCGCTTCTTCCGGCGAATGAACAATTTTCTTCATTTTTTTTTCCTCAGATGAAAAAGAAACCTCGCGATTTAATCGCGACAACATAGATTTAATTTCAAGTTTAAGTTACGTATATGTTGATCGTGGTTGATCTCACAAACGCGAGAAATCAATATAGCCTGGAGAGAATCTTCGTTTTCTCGACGATAGTTTAATGAATAATCTGAGCTCTTACCTGAGCCAGCCGACTGTCACCATTTCTGTCACCCTTTCGACTCGCTCGTCTGTGTCTTCGCTCTTATAATCGCGTGACTTTTCCCGCGCACGCCGCGGTCCCGCACGTTCCTCGTTGTCGCTTTCGGCGCAGCGGCACGAAGATGTAAATTCGGCGAAAATTCTCCCGTTCGCTCTCTCACACAAGCTCCTATTCTTTCTTTCTCTTCTTTCTCTCTTTCTCTCTCTCTCTTTCTCTCCCTCTGCCTTTCTTTCTCTTTCTCTCTCAGATGTTACACTGATCGCGCGGATAACATCGAGAAGAAACACGTATCTTCAACGGCTCTCCGGTGGATACTGAGAGTCCCGTCACGGGTGCCGTGATAGCCTCCTCTTTGCACAACCACGCGGCGAGTGAAAGCGAGAGGTGCCGCCGTGTTGGTCACCGCTATGAGCGAGAGCGAGAATGTGAGAGCGAGCGAGCGGCCGTGTGAAAGAGAGAGGGAGAGAGAGAGAGAGGGATTCGCGCGCGAAGCGGCACTCGGCTCAAAATCGTCGCGCCGCGCCGGTGCAACTGAGCGATGGAGAAGTAATAAGCGCGATGCGCTTGGTTCGGCCGCGTCAAAGTCGCCGGTGCATGGTGCACGGTGGAGGCGAGAGGGCAAGCGAGTCGATGCGTGCCTAACGAGAAGGAAGTTTCGGGAGGAAGTATAAGGGAGGAAGGTGCAGGCTACTTATGCATGAGCCGTCTCGCACGGCAGCGATGCCGGAGATAATAGACATCTTCGGTGCACCCATTATACTTGATTTATGCTCGTAATGTACGCGATAACGGGAGTACATGGAGTCCCCCTATAATCAGCCCTTAAGTATACCGAGGTTGAATTTTGAGTAACGCGGCTAACGTAACCGCAATTCGACCGCAATAAATGCAGAAATTAACAATTAATGAAATTTATGAATGCGGATAAGTGGGTGAAAATAATGTAAAATTATGCCGGGCGGTAATGCCAATTCTACTTTTCATGTGTTCCCGTAATAAAATTAAGAATGTATGAAGTGGGTACGAAGTACCTAGCATAATGTATTTAAAAAATTAGCCCATGATATCGATGATCTCGTCCTGAATCTTAGAACACTCTCGTAAATTTAGGTCTCGTAGCCTAATTCTTTTTTTTTTTAATTTTAAAGTCTTCAATTATCACGTATAAAGCAATTTTTCAAGGTTACGAATACTTCTGTTTGCGCGAGAAGAACGAAGATGAAAAATGTTTATGCTATAATTCTAATTTAAAGACTTTAATTGTGAGATTTCATGAGATTATTATCCAATCTCAGATATCTTTTCGAACACGATCGACAAAAGTCATATTTGGGATTAAAATAAAAATGTCAAATTTTTTGTTTCATTTAAAAAATATCTCTAAAAAATTATGTTACTTATGGGGTAATCCAATATACATGTTTGGTATTTTAGAATCGTGTTGTTTGCGAACCAGATTATTCGACCATTGTTCTGAAATCTTTATAGCGAAAACTCGTGGAGAACGAGACGAGATCCGAGAGTATGATGCGATATAACGATGTGACACGTCGCGTCGACTGTTGCAGTTCGAGGAACGGCGAGGGACGAATCGCAATTGAAGATCACAAAAATTCTTAGAAACGACAGCGAATAGAGGCATAATGAGGATGAGAAAGGCAACACGCCGACACAGACAAATAAATGCCGTCCAAGGAAACCGATCAATGCTGGCGCGCGCGATATCGGGAACATCGAACGGATATTCTGCCCCGTAATATTTTCCGCTTTTACGAGTGTTGCGAAATTAGGAATGTTGACACCTCACCTTGTGCATCTTGTACCCGTATAACTGATTGCGAAAACTGTTAATAATACGGAGGAAATGTTAATCAGTGGAGAATTTTAATTTTAATGTATTATAATTGGAGATATATATTTTTTTAATTTAAATAGAAATTGAGAGCATTTTAATATATTAATTATACCATTTACGTAAGACCATTATGCCCATTTTTCGACATACAGTCAATTTACTTGCTATAAATTATTAAAATACTGAATTATTATTAAAATATTCGAAGGATTGATAAATAATTAATTATCCGTATACTGTATGAGATCATTTTTTAACAAAACGTGTTTTTTTTACAAAATAATGCTTTTTTCAATCATCAATTTCTGTATATTACTCGCATCCTTTTCTGTCTCTTTCAGTGTTTTTATCCAGATGAACAGGAGATTCAATTTGCTCAATTAAAATTTAGCAAACTACGCTTGAACGGGGACACAGTAAGTGGGATATGTGTACGTGTCTTCATCCAAGTACAGGTGTTACGGAGGAGGTGCGATGTCACGTCGTGACCTTGACCTTTGGGAAAAAGAAGCCAGTCGAAAAGCACTCGTATAGACCTCCGCATACTCATACATATAATCGCCGGTTGCCGGGAGAGATTTCTCTGTAGAAATCGAGTGCCCGATTAGTTAAGAGGCGGGAGTTGAGACTAGACAATAAATAGCAGGTAGTTGAGAGGCGGAAATTTGGAGTCAAGACTCGAGAGCCGAGAGTTCGAAAGTTGAAGATTGAAAAATAAAAAACTAAAGGTTAAGAGTGTTGAGAATTGACAGTTGATGACAACCGGTTGTCATATGTTGTATATGCTGAGAATTACGTATGACTCGCAGCATTATTCATTCATTCAATTATTGTTCGGATGATTTTCACGCATCGCATTCTGTTGCATCAACAAAAATATACGAACTGCGAGGGAACAAATGGGAAAACATAGAAAGTGAGCATAGAAAAATTCAAGATAGAAGTGGCATTGTAAAAGCAAGACAGCTGTACGCTCATCGTGACTTTATGAGTACGTACCCAGACCTTTGAACTTTAATGCATCGTGTATTACCCAGCTATATTTAGGGCACTTTCGCATTTACTTATGCATTTTTCGTTTTAACCGAAAGTATCATTTTTTTTTTACATCCGCGCAGTACAATTTTGCATGGGATAAAAGTAAAAAATAGATAAAAAGCCGCGTTGCACAAAAATTAAATATTGTCGCGAATTGTAATAATTAATAATTATTACATAATATTATATAGTAATAATATTATTGTTATTATTATATTTATTATTTAAATTTGTGCAGTGTTCATTTATACGAATACTTGGTACCTACATAACAAATATCAAATGATGTTTCTATAAAATTAATTTATAAATAATTTATTTATGACGTAATAGAGCAATAAACGGGATCATAGTTAGCATTCAAAAATTACGGGAAACGATTATTTTTGTATTGTTTTTGTATATTTTTTTTTAAATAATATTATTAGGTGTCATTTTGACACCATGTAAAACCTCGTTTGTTAACGAAATCAAATGCTTTCCCCGTAAAATTCTCTTAAATTTCGTTTCCAAGAGGTGTAATACACGGTATATATGTTATACCGATTATCTTAAGGGGATCCTGCAGCAGGATCCCCTTAAAAGTTTTCATTCCAACAAGCTGCTGTCTCGAGTTCTTTATATTATCGTTCGTCGTATTTTAAATACGAGAAATGCCAGCTAGCGGATGCCATCTAGCGGATGATCCAACATTCGCATACATAGACTTTATAGATATGGACTGAGGCTACGGACAACGTGACGCTACAAATGCTTTGGAGCGTTCTTCTTCTCTTTCTTTCTTCATTGAAAGAAAAGAGAAGAAGAATGCTTCGAAGTATTTGTAGCGTCACGTTGACCGTACCCTGAGACAAATACATAACAGACGCCTGTCCGGATTAAGTTAGAGAGAGAAACATACTTTTCAGTATTCCTTTTAGAATCAGGACCGTCTCTCCTCGTGTGCAGAGTGTGCCGCACACTCGGAAATAGCAAGAGGATTACTTCAAACATATTTCACATAAGTGCTTTACAATTATATTCTCAATATTAAGCAAAAGTGTACTGGTTGGAAAATTTCGCAATAGAAACGCGTGAAATTATTTATAAGCAACGGAATAACGCGATTAACTAATAATAGTAATTATAAATTAAAAAAAAATTAGAAAAAATTATGTTATTGCTTTAAATATGGTTTCCCGCTAAATTGCTCTATATTTATCAATAATTCGAAAATAATTAGTTGTAGCGACTTTTAGCTTTCATCTTTTTATATATCTTTCAAAATATTGCACACATTTAAAATACCTTCGAATTATTCTCATTTTATAGTGCTAAAGTCATCCGAATCTCTTCTCTCTAAAAAATCGCAATAATTATAAACCGCAATACTGTTATCAAAATTGAAAAATAAATGTCATAGGAATAGTAAGTTGAACTGCGAAGACGACAATCACGGGAACTGTAGTGAAAGTGTTATAAAGAGACAGAAAGAAGTCCTCTTTCCTTTTCCTTTCAGTGACTTTCATCGAGATTCAATAAAATAACGATAAAAATTCATGCATTATTAAGCATAAATTTGTAGGTAATTAATATTTCATTTTATTATTGGAGAATATGCGTTGAAAGAATAAAAAAGAGTGACTATCAACAAAAGGGGAAGAAGTGAAGACAACTATATGAGAAATTCGGAATACCTCTTTAAATCTCTGATATATTTTCGGTTTGTTTTAAAGATATTGATTAATAATAAATTATTTTTAAAAAATTATATTAAGTATTGCACATTGTACATATATAATTTTTTTTATTTGTCGATTATTTCTTGCCTTGCGTGAAACAAGAATTAAATCACGAACCCGACGTATCGATGAGACAGTCGCTGTCGCATCCTGCCCGATTTCACTGAGCAAGTAATTTAATTTGCGTGTACATTTACAGTACGGTTCATTCCCATCTTTCTCCTATCCCTTTCCAGCAGAAAAAAAGAAAGAGGAATATTTCGTTGATGTCACAGTGAAATTCGAGAGATCGTCCTTTCGAGGTTACCTGCATCGGAGCACGTTTTCATCGTGAGTTTATGTAAAACGTTCCAACGAAGTATGTATGTCACGACAAATAGTTTATATTTATCTCATGTTTTTATATGTGATTTCATTAGACATTAATCGATTCAATTTTTTACTGAAACGTCTAAAATAAACAGAACTCCACGGATATTTGCAAAAACGTGGCGGGATTTTTCCTGAAAATATATATTTATGTCTAAAGGTTCCGTATAATAATATTTTTGTACAACAATAGGGTATATTAACTAATATTAATTTATGCATTAATTTATTTGCTTGTAACACATACAATATTATAATATAATATAATATATAATATAAACATTTATAATATACATATTAATTAATATTTGTATAATTATTAATATATGTATATACATATATAGATATAATTTATTTGTTATGCTTATTAAATGTTAAGTGTCGTTAAACATTTCTCCTCTTATTTCGTGTGTGCGAGTGAGTGCTTATATACACTTATATCTCGCTGCAGCGATATAAATTGCCAAATTAAGTAAATTCTGCATTACTAATTCTTTTCAATTTGAAGCCGAAGGCGCTTGCAAAAGTTCGCACAAAAAGTGTCAAGCAGCGCGATTTCGTTCTTCCAGTTCTCACTTCGAGAAACGTTTAGGAAACTAAATGTACACAGAAAAAAAAGTGTCAAATCAAAACTTATATACTCATATATATGCAACAATCTACAAATCTTTTTATAAAAATTTCAACTTTTTTTCAACTTTTTTCTTGGTTGAACTATATATAAATGACTTTATTCAAACAAGTTCTGATTTCTGATTTCATTTCAAGATTATCGATTCATCCATATATACGAGCGTATAAGTCTTGATTTGACGCTTATTTTTTTTCTGTGTACATATTTTGTCGAGAAATGTGTTGCATACAGATTTTAATTAGGAGCTATTAAAAGAACATTTTACACTTAATCTCAAACTTGTTTTTCTTACAAAAGTAACAAAGAGTTGTCTCAAATGGAAATAAAAAATTTTAATTACGATAGTCGTCTTGCCTGCCGTAACTCAGCTTATACATGCATATATCATATCATAGAGACCGACGGCGCCGGCGACGGCGAGAGTGACTACGGGCATTACTCAATGACTAGCGATCCACATGTGACTAGCAATGTAATCGCGCGATGTCCCACGCGATCTCTCGTAACGAACCGTACTCGCCTCTGCGATCAATGATTCGAGGCGTCCGCAAGCCAGCACCGCGTCGTTAGCGGCGTCGCGATGCTAACGATTACCGCCATTATCATCATCATCATCATCATTATCGTTTACCCCGAGAATCGAGCGAAAGTCTCGAACCGAATGTTTTTGAACCATAAGCACAATTTCACTTCAAATGTACTATTGCTTCCTGATTCCGCGCTTCTTTGATTAATTGTCGCGAATTTGCCCTTATGAGAGAAAACTCAGAAAACTAATTGCACGCGCAACGTTTCTTAGGCCGGTATTCATAGTCGGATCTTATTTCAAGACCGTCTTAAGTAACATCTTAAGATGCTAATACGGCTCTGTGATTGGTTAATGACATCTTAAGATTCTACTTGAGACGGTCTTAAATATAAGAACCGACTATGAATACCGGCCTTAGCGTTAATTTAGAAGTTAGTTTAATATCATGACAAGCGAAACATTTTGTTTCTTTGCTGTTGTTCGAGCGACATATGTTTTATAATACATATCGCATTTGATTATTTTGTTTCTAGCCTTCTCTGCTTTATGATTAATGGCATAGAATTATTTTATCTCGTGGATATAATTAATGATCTCCCCATACCAACAACTGAATCATATTTTCAGCAGTACGAGATACTCGATATAACATCTACGTGAGGCGTGTCACGAGACTACTAGAAACCGGCTCTATCAACTATGTCACACGAGCGACAATTCGCTATATTCCTTCTCTTGTGTCCGATTTGCTTTCATCGACGGCGAACAGAAACTCTGGGAAAGTGCGCATATGTGCTGAATTATCCTTACGAACGGCGCGCTGCACGGTAATAGCTTAATTACAATTACGTACCATCGCGCGGAAAAATCTCGCCGAGTCATCGCACAAGTCTCTAACAATGCGATAAATCAATGCTGTAATAATGAATGACCTTTCTAAATTTAGTAAGGAGTGCAATCTCCCCAGTCTGATCTCTCGTCAGGAGACCGGGTAAAAAGGACGATTACAGAAGAAGGTCGTGAGGTCGTTTCTAAAAATATATCAACAAGATAATAGATCTTCCGAGGCGAAATCATATGCGGGATGGGAGATATTTTAGCATATACTTAATGGCCGTTCGCGCGGTGAGAGGATATCGGTCGTTTTGAAGATTGGGAAAAGTTTAGTCACCGCGACGATGCCGGCAAACCAGATTACCGCCGAGCGAAGGAGGTCAATATCTTCTCGAAGGAATTCAATCCCATGTTAGTCCAAGGACTGATGAGTCCGTATGCGGCAAGGCCGCGCACCGTATTTTTCCCATCGCCAAAATCTCTCTTTTACTAACTCCGAGCGCACATAAACACGTATCGAAAAGGACACGGCTGCTTACGATTTACGAAATTCTTTCGTATACGCGGAATTCCTGCAATGAACTGTCTAAATAACAACGGAATTTCGAGGAAAGAAAATTCAATGAAAAGAATAGCCACATACCTTTCTTTTATACTCGGTTTTTCACACAATCATCCTGTCGCCTACCTTTTAATTTTTTTAATACAGATCACGGGGTAAATGCAAAAGCGCCTCAAGAATTCAGGAGCCGAATGGAGGAGACAAACGAGCCGTACACTGACCCGCTTTCCGCTGCAGACATCCTTGTTTCGTAACGCCGATGTTCTCTCGATGCCAGCTAAAGTTCGATTCGCTCTATACAGCTGTTAGAAAACATATCGACAAATGACAGACGAGAGAAACAATTTATATTAATTACATAATCTATATTAGAATATTAGAATAACATATACTAATCATTATTGATATAAATCGATATCGACAGTTCACGACTGATGATTAGAGACGATTTTCTGATAGTACGATGCCGATACATAGAGAATACCGTATATGAAGAATAATATACAAACACAAGTTGCTTACTCATTGCCATCGCAAAATGAGCATTTAACTCTATAACTGACAGCAGCCTTAAGGATGCGAAATCGTAAGACAAAACTGTCTATCTTTATATGTTCCTTTTTTTTATGATTGTGTCAATATACTTGAATTATTCTTTTTTTTATTCTTCTCATATAATTGGCAATATTTTATTATATCAGTGCTTTTTTCCAAATAATTAAGACCTTTTTGTATCTTAATTATGGTTTCAAGAAAGTTAGCCTTTTGCAACTCTTTAATCGCTTTTAATTTTTAATAAAACTAAAATTTTTTTTAAATCAAGCTATCAAATTGTAGTCTATTTATTCCTGAACAGATTAAAAAAATTAATTAAAGTCGATTCAGTATTTCCTAAGAAAAAAATACATAAAGGTAAAAAAATGATTTTATAGGAGAACGTTTTAATTTAACGTCCACAATTTCACGCGACTACGAGAAAATTATACCAGAAAACGATCTACTTTTTTGTTTAATTTAAAAAATTTATATTTTTGTAATTTTCTTCCCTTTTGAGGAGAGATGCCGGTTTTTTTATACGCGCGTATTAGTCAATGCCGATGCTTCTCATGGTGATACTAGGCTCATTAGATATACACCGGCGACGTAGGATCAACGGGGAGCATCTGATGCTCGCGCAGGTGATGCAAGCGCGCGGGAGATGCAGCTGCAAAAGAGTGGAGAAGAGAGACGGCGTTCTTGTCATTCCGTAGGATCGGTCGGTTAATGATTATCGAGATACGCTTCGTAATGCACCGGGCGCCTCGTGCTGCATTGCTACATGCGACGCGCGACATATAATAGAATGAAAGGATGAGAGTTAATTCGCATATTCCCGCCGTCGCACGCTCGTTATCGCTCCTCTGCTCCTCTCATTCCTCGCGCTTCCTCGCGGCTTCCCCGCTTATCTCCTGACCTTTCCATTATTTTCTTTTCATTATTGTATCTCGTTACACTCTGTAGTTCAATGCATGGGTGTTTTTCTTCTTGTTCTCAATGTGCAATTTCCGAGATTTCTTTTTTATCGAATTTTATAAAACGGATGCAAGGTAGATACCAGATAGATGCTGAATAATGATGAATCCGTCCAATTTTGTCAGCTCCGAGTTGCAATAGTTTCCTGATGCGCATACGTTTAAAACCTTGCCTATAATAGGAAAATGATTGTAACGGGACGCATCAAGGCGCATTACCCGCAAATTGTAACTCCATATATAAAAAAAAATAATATGTAGCATCCTTTCGTTTCCTTCCTTCTCATTGTTTATAGCACAATAGATTTTATAAAAAGAAATTAGCAACTCCTTTAAATAAATTGTGACGAATGTTAAAGATGTCTTGCTGTTTAGCCGATGAAAGATATAAAACATCATTATTTCAATCGTTTTATTAACGAAAAAAGTAAGATATTGTTATAGATTTATTTTTATGTGTTAATATAACGACCAGATATTTAATGTAACTCAATCAAGTGTCACTGCATTAACTGCTAAGAACGAATATTTAATTAATTCTTAATAAAACATTTTAATGCTTTAAAAGTTACGATATTTAATGAACGGGAGTTTTCTTATAATCGAATGAGAAATATGATAACACATATGAAGTATTTAACGTAGTGCAATGAACATTACTCGCGTCACGTCATTGAACATATTTCTTAAAAAAAAAAAAATCATGGTCTCTCTGCCGTATATGCCAAATACAAATTTTATTTAAATTCTCGAGGTTGTAATATTCTTGAAGATTCAAGGGTATCAGTGGTTTGCATTTACCTCAAGTGCAGAAGAAATTAGTCATGTGGAAGGATCTTCTGATTTTTGCTGCAATGTAAGATAATTTGAAGATATTGCATTAATATTTATAAGAAAGAGATACATAAAAATCAAAGGCTTTTTATTATGTAACAAAAAGAGGATACAATTATATATAAACTCTCTAAAATATGCATCGTTCTGAAATAAAGATCTTGCTAACAAACTAAAATTTGTTATACATTAGGAAATTTTATAAAATGTAAGTTTTTATAATTTAATAATAATTAGTATAATAGAAATTTGGTCACACTTTTTTATCACAAAACCCTGGGAGTTTGAGATTGAGAGATTATAGCCAAATATCTCGTAGCGCCAAAATATCGTATCTTATCTTGCGTAGGATTAAAGTATGACGTTTTTCTGCGTCCTTGCGGGTTAACATAATCGCGTTTAAGTCACCGTGCGCTTCTCGAACAAATAATATTTTACATACGTCTACGCGCGCGTATCAGACGACATTATAATATAACGCTAACAGCCTTGACAGTCACGACACACATGATCGCAAGCACTAGTACGAAGGCACTTGCAGGATCTAGCTGTGAACAATGCGTCAAATATATAGCGATGACGCATTATTCGGAGCTACCTCGAAACTCCGAATAATATCGGGGCATTCCACCGACGTAACCGATTATCCTTCACATTCTAAAAAAAAAAAAAAAAAAAAAAGAACAGTATCCGGATGTTCTCTTTTTGATATAACTACATGGAATTTTTACGAAAGACAATCCGTGACTTTAAAAAAGTCGGTCATATAAAAATCGTAAAGACAAAATAAAATTTGCAAATTTTTTTCTTTTGTCATCAAGACGGATTCCATCCTTCCTCCTTCTTGTCTTGAATCTAAATTCGAGGAAGGTACGAAGATTTATTGCGGCGCTATAAAAATCGTAAAACTAATTCCGGATTTCGTGGAATAAGTGTTCAGCTTCTCGGAATCCCTTATAAGCCTCCTATATTCCTCAAAAAGACGGTGATTCTGCTATAATAAGATCCCGTGCACCTAAATGCAAAATTCATCGGATTCAAAGAAACGAGACGGAAGATTTTCGAAAGCATTATCATATTGAATGCCGTCGCGCCGCGCCGGTGTCTCGCGCCGTTGTTTTCGGTCGGGCGTTTTTTCTCTCGATGTTATCCTAATCATCGTTCGCTGCCTATAATTTGAGGAAAGATCGATGTCTTAACCCGCAAATAAATTGGAAAAAGTGCGCGGGGGGCAAAAGTCGCTTTAATGTCAAGATATAACTAATATTTATCGGCGCACGAAGGGAATATTCGTCATGATTTGAACCCACGCCTGACCCGACGTTACCTAATGCATCGTAGGATGTATGAGATTCTTTATGGCGAAAATGGCCCTCTCGCTGGTAACGTTGTTAAATTTTCCGAGATTTCAAAGATATAGGGTTTATGAAACTTTTGTCATGCGTATTTGACAGCTGGGAGCAATTTCTTATGTAGAACATGTTTCATTTTGTTTTCTCGTTCATGGATATATTTGAATGTTTACCATAATTTAATTAGGTAGTTGAAAGACTCAGATATTTCAAATAAATTTACTTGTCAAAGATATTTATTAAGAGATAAAAAGATTATATAATTAGTGGATTATGAAAACATTAAAATTGTTAGATTATAAGCTGGAGTTGATAAAAATATATGATTATATAAGTATTATATGATTATATAATACAATATTACGTGATTATAATATACTATGTAAAATTATATAATATGAAAATAACTCATGATATTTGAAGTTCATCCGCGCGCGCGAGTATAGAAGTATGCTTAATTTTATATATACTTATAGTATTTATTTTTATAAGTTTGTTGTTTCTTTATTATTACAGTATTATTATCTTTATAACATTTACTACATAAAAATAAATGTTATAAAACGACTGCTCCATAAAGGTAAAAAGACATACGCCAAATATATAACAACTATTTAAAAATGTACGCATTATTAAGTCAAAAATTAATTGCTGAAAAATAGATATGCAATCAATTTAATTAGCCATGTATTATCGAGACAGACCTAAATCTTAAAAAGGAACTTTTGAAGATACTACATGCATTTAATTAATAATTTATTTTATTTTTCTGTGACTCTATTGTGATTTCATACCCAAATTCGAAGTCACATAAGAGACGGTACACAAAGATAAAATAATATTTATTTTTTTAAATTAATTTATCGTGACTTTAAACTTCTTTTTAAATTATCTTTGCGTAAAAATAATTTGTACGTATATCGTCTTATGCAGATACCATATCTTTCAGGTGGAAGGCAGCTTTTATTGCAAGCTAATCTTTTCCCGACCTTATTACTGTACAAGCTAAACTTCCGAACCACAATTAAATTTGTTTGCTCCCCGCAAACTTGTCGCAGAAATGTCAAACAGCCGCAACACGTTTATCGGCTGTGCGGCTCCCCGTTTACATGCCGCGTACGAGTTCTCTATAAATATATGCGTTCCGTCATTGCAAGAGAAAGTATCGTTGAGGCAACGATAGAGAGACAGAGAGAGAGAGAGAGAGAGAGAGAGAGAGAGAGAGAGAGAGAGGGCGTGGAATAGTTTTTACGTGCGCTATCTCGTCTTCAATTCCGAAATCGTTTCTACAACGTTCGCGAGGCCACGGCTGTGCCGTACATCAAGTCACCGAGGAGGAGAAGCGCGTGCACAAAACTAGTTGTAAATTATATCTCAAGAACCTTATCAACCAAGGATGTAACAGTTGTCTGAGAACGTATAAAGACGTTAGACAACTGCTTTGCAAAATTTGAGGAAATAAATATTAAACGTTTCACTTGATGAAATTATCAGGTTCGGACGAAATATATTCTTATATCCGATAATAATTATTATCATAAATATAGGTGTCGTTACATTATAATTTCTTTCGTTCTTATCATTGCGGTAAGATTTATATTGCGGAAATTGCCACAAGCTATTGTGCATAAAATTTGTATCTTCGGAATTACATTCTTGTTAGCTCATCCGCGCGATCGCGTCAATTCGACGAGAAAACGCGACTAATTAGATTCGAAGGATAGGCGAGAGCTGATGATGTACCACGAAGTCCTAATCGCGCGCGGACATTAGCAAGTCTCGTTACTGGACGTTGCTGGACGGGTAGCAGTCACGTTACTCGCGTCAGCAGCTGGGTAAAACCGCCCGTTTACGATTCCCGCGATGGCATATCACGGCGACATGCGCTCTCATGCAAATGACTACTGAGTTTCCCGATACATTGTCAGCGGGAGAATGCCGGATGAATTAATGATCCCGTTGCATCCTATTCTAATTAACTGTATGATGCGCGCGTATTCCTGGTACACAAGCCGACGCGTCTTTGCCGGCATTTTGCCGGTATTTTCATAATTAATTATGCAGGCGAGGAGGCGGCAGCGACGGCGGCGGCTCACGTGTTCCGCTCGCGGAACCGGATCTAAGCTGCACACCTCGGCCGAAAGAGATGACAACCAGTTACCCAGAACTTAATCATTACTATTTTTGCATACTCTCTCGTGAATGCAATGATATCATTTTCTTAAGAGTTATTTTAACTTTCTACAACCCAATTTTTCTCTTCGCGTTTAAAAAAAAATTATACAACGTGAAACTAGCAAACATTAACTTTCAGATAAAACTAATTAATTTACAATTTTTTAACTTTTTAAAAAACGGCAATTTAAAATAAGATCAATGTCATGTTAAGTTGTAACGTAAAAATGAGATAAGATTTAAGAAATACAGATATATGAGTGTGTGACTTCAAAGTTAATACACTGAGAAAAAAAAATCGTAGATTCAAAGAAATATTATTTGATTCAACTAAATGCAGCGGTCACGGGCTGTCAAGCTAACATTTGTTAATTCAAAAAATATTATATTTAAATAGATTCAGAATTTCTTGATATTACTCACGTATATTTGATTTAAATATATTAATATTTGCATTAAACAAATCACTACAACTAAACGAGTTTAGTCAAATTTACAACATTTTTTTCTCAGTGTATGACATTACAGAAGGTTTATTAAAATCTTCTCCACGTCTTAGAACTTTCTTTGAAGCCAGTTAAAATTTGTTTCTCGAAATTGATTTCAAAACTTTACTTTGTTAGGCTTCACCAGATTAATTTTTTATATTGAGATATTAACCCTTAAATGCTACACCTCTCAAGAATCTCGTAAATGACATGAGGGGTCTAAAAGACCCCAGCATAAAAAATGTCTCCTTACTCATTGATTTTTTTATATTTAGTTATGAAAATTTTTTTCAATGTTGTTCAAGGTCTAGAAAAGAGAATAAAATGCTTATATTGTTAAAATTTCAATTTCAACATAGTATAAAAAATTAAGTAAAGTACTGCTAAGTGTACACACTGGTAGTTCAATCACTCAACTATCATCAGAGAGAGCATGAGCTTCATTTTTGGCGGAAACATTTGAAAATATATAATTGTAAAGGGTCTGGGGTCCTCTGGACCCGGGTGGCATTTAAGGGTTAAAATATGAATCAGAATTGAAACGTGACTCGACCAGACACGCGATAATAAAATTATAAATATCGAACAAATAATATAATTTTACGTCTAAATCTTCCGTTTATCCCTGTCTACAAATCTGTTGGAAAACAGAGCCGATGGTGCAAACGAGGGATAACTGCTCGCGGATCGCGCATCTGCATAGATCTCGGATAGATATACTAACTAGCAGCCATAATACACATATACGGTTAAAGCACACGTTCCATTCGGCTACGATCACGCGACAAATTGTGCAATCCGCTAATCCTTCTCTTCCTAGCTCTCGCACGGAATCGTGCATCGCGCGGCGTACTTATCTCTGTTGTTCGTACACGACGGCGAAACAACGACGACCATCCCGTTATCTAACAACGTGTGTGTGTGCGGGAAATCTTACGCGAATGGGATACGACGCGATGCGATGGCGTTGCGTCACCCGCGGAATTAAGATCCGATATATTATGTAAAAAAAAATGCAGGCACCCCTTGCGCGTGTAACGCGTGCAACATGTTCCGCTGAATTAATCGGAAAACATTTGCGCGCGCGCGTGCACAAATCGGTAACGCCGGGTTTCGTAATGTAATAATGACTAAATAACGAGTAAATAACGAGCGTCTTATTTAATTATGTTACGAGGAACTGGGATTTTTGACTTGGCAAAATTTTATTGAAATTACGTGGCGAGCTCGAGCCTCGTCGTAAGCCACGAGTAACCGAGCAAAGAAAACAATGACGTGCTCTTAAGAAAATTAATAAAACTTAAATATTTGTAATACGGTGTAATGATGTAATTCAGATTATATCGGTCTTTATATATGTAATATATGGAGGGGTAAAAGCCATAGTGGTGCAAGTCAAATTTTTTTAAATATTGACTCGTGTGCATAGATGCAATCTATACAATATATAAATTGCATCTATGCATACAAGACAATACTTAAAAAAGTTTGACTTACACCACTATGGCTTTTACCGCTCCATATGTAGATATAAATTAATATAAAAAGAGAGTATAGTATATTTTTATTTGTATTATATTAGATATATATTATAATATATACTATATTATATTATGTTATGTAAATATTATTTGCTCTAATTTATAATTTCAAATTTATTAAAAGTACTTATGTTAAAGCCAGAATATCGGTATTCTTACCTCTCTCCTAATATCGATGACGTGTCGAAGAATTAATATTTATCGCATCTCATCCACACAACGTCGTAAGAACTTATCCGACGCCAATCCGTTTTCACTTTTCCTCTGATAAATATCGTATAAAAGTGCGACGCGAGGCGACGGTCGTTGACGGTTTTCGCGGCGGCGTCGTCGGAGCGTTAACCCGAGGCGAAGAGCGAGGTGGCCTCGTCACAGTATTTCGCCGGGAAAAGAAGAGGGGACAAAAAAAAAGGAAAAACGGCAATGCCACAGTCGCGGAGTTCCGTGTCCTTGCGGTGGATCGCGCGAGGCTCCGGCGTCGATTATTACCATGATTTTCAGAATGCGCTCCGTGCCGCAATCCGCCGCTTGCAAAACCGCTGTTGCGCCAATACTTAAAGCGTATGCACAACAATGAGACTGTTAAAGGTCTCCGCGCGACCGCGAAAGCCGGCGGCCGATCATTCCGATTACCGAAATGGGACATTTCGCAGTTCGGCTGGCGCGAAAAGAAAAATAACGATTTGCTGCCGCCTTTTTGCTCAGAAAATGCCTGAAAAATAAGATTATCTTGATAATATTATCCGACTTCGGCGGATTTTGGCGTTTCTTGGATTTTTCGTTATTCTTAGAAATTTTCTTCCGCGCGGGAATTTTGCGACGGTATATCGTTCGAATTTCAAAAGTCGAGGCGTGTCTCGAGAACGTGCCGCACGATCGATTATCGAGCCATCGACGCATCGACCGCCACTGTCGAGTGTCGGCAACGCGGCTGTGTGACGTGCTTGGTTATGTCCTCGTAACCAAAATATATACCTTCGAAAGTTACTTCCATCGAAGAGTAATAGAGATAAAAATCAAAATGAATCTCGTCACGAGACAGTGTTTGAGAATTTTACGAAGCAACGTTAGGAATCAGAAGACGTCGTACAGTCTTAGAGCTTCCGGTTTTAAAAGCGCTTTGTCCCTGGAGAAGTTTTATCCGGAGAGCAAACTGAAGCTGCACACTCCAACTTTCGTTAGTGCACACTGATCTACTTGAAAATATTAATAAATAGAGTTAACTGTGCTCTCGCATATCGCTTTTATTACTATTTGTAATTAATTGCTGTGTCTTAACTAACATAACCTCATAACTGTTGATCGAACGGAGTGATTTATTGCTTGTTTATTCTCAGGTACCAAATCCTGAAGCGAAATTCAGTGGTTACATACCCATGGACAAGGTGCAGATAACGTACAGTGGTAGCAGCGGACCGGGAGGGCAGAACGTGAACTGCGTGAATACCAAGGTGGACCTGAGATTCCAGGTAGCCAGTGCTACCTGGCTGTCGGAGGAAATTCGAACGAATTTAGCGGAACAAGTGAGTAGAATTGTACACGTAAATGAAATTTGCATTAGTCTAAGTTAGTCAGTTGAAGTTATAAATAATAGTTAAACGTATCTTCGTCGACAACTTTGGTAGCATCGAGTAGCTTGCGATGGATTCAAACGTGAAATTGTTGTTTCAGAACAAAAACAGGATAAACAAAGACGGTTACTTAATAATCAAGTCGGATTTAACGAGATCCCAGCACTTGAATTTGGCGGACGCTCTTGAAAAGCTAAGAGCGATGATAAGAGCCACTCTTGTGGCACCGCCGCAACCGTCGCCCGAATCGGAAGAGAAGAAGAGGAAAAATTTGTTGAGAGCTGCTAGGGAGAGGCTACACGAAAAGAGAGCTCATTCCCATCTCAAGCAAAGCAGACGAGTCCCCGCGGCTGAGTTTTAAATCAATTTAGTTATTTAATTATTTAAGTTACTGATTCAAATACTGTATAGTTGTACGTAAGAATGAGCTATATAAATAAAATAAAGGAAAAGAATTTATATATTTATGTATCATACTATGAATTTTTAAATAATCTATAATGTATGAGATAAAAGATAACTCTGATGTTGAATTAGAATGATCATTGGAGAGCAAATTGAAATCGAACTCTTTGATCAATTTGTATTAAGAATATAGGGATACTCTTTTGTGATAATTTCTTTTACGTTGCACACATGAAAAATCGCGATTTGGACTCTTTTTTTTATATCTACTCAATCTACTGAATACATTGATAGCACAAGTCATCTAATTGGGACAGACTGCAACTTTTGCTTCGTTGAAAATAAAAAAGAATGGTTTGGAACAAATTTAAATGATGTAAGGAAGTTTATTTTCCTAATGCTAATACTCGCTTTTTGCACAAGTACGGTGCGTCAATGATCAAAAGTTGATTGCCCACATTCTTACCCGTAATTATACTGATGGTTTCTATGGCAACGTGAATGCCGCGAATAAGAAAACATAGGCAGTGTCGGTTGTGAAAGCCTGCCTCGACTACATTCGACAGCGAAGGAGTTTCAGCTTTTTGTCGCGAAAATGTCCTACCGTGATTTACGCAGTGCGTATACAAAATTATTATTAATCCAAACATACGATGTAAACGAAACTGTGATGCGATTTTATCTTCTTTTCGCCTGCCTGTGTAGATTTCACGGAGATGATGAGGGTGCTGGGTTATCCGAGGTTGATTTCCCTCGCGAATTTTCGCGTGCCGAATTTTCCCCTGGTCGCGGAGATTCTGGTTTGGCTGGTGAAACGATTCGATCCAGATGTTGACATACATAGCGATCATGATAATGAGGACCAACGTGTGGCACTGATACGTAGTGTCGCTGAATTCATGGTAAATTATTTTAATATATAGTATAATAACATAATTAAAAAAAAAAACAGCTAAATCTCTCTTATCAGCTCTGTTAAGTTGTTCAATAAAATTACATTTTATTGTTTATTTTTTTCATTACTCTAAACCATCTGGTAAGTAAAGTATTTGCAGCTCGCCGGGTTTAAGTAGAATATTGCGACAGATTGATATCAGCTGCATCTGCATTAATGTCAGTAGAACCTACCAACATAATGTTAGCAGAAATTGAGTAGAATTTATCATCCCGTAATTATTTAAATAAAACAAATAATTACGAAATGGTAGATTCTGTTCGGTTCCCCTGCAATCTGTTGTTGTATTCTGTTAAAAGACTGTTATATTTCTTATTTTACAAAATTTGTAGCGGATATTCTATAAAATCTATTTTTGATAGATTTTGCTTACTTTATAATATTAAAAGGTAATTGAAGAGAGTTTTTGATAACGGGTAACACTCGTAATTCTCTACATTCCAGGCGTTGAAGACAAATGTAAAGTTAAACACAAAGAAGTTGTATCAAGCCGACGGTTATGCGGTGAAGGAGATGTTGAAGATAGCCGCGCTGCTGTACGACGCGCAGAGCAGTAGCAACGCCGAGCAGAATCAATCGAGCAGTAATCAGAACGCGGTGAATTTCGACATATCCGATAAAATTAACGAGCTGAAAACAACTCGGCAGCTGGCGAGCCAGTTAACCATCAACGGAGCGACCCTCTTCGACTTACTCGGCCGAGAAGTGGAACTTCGAGAGGTTCGCAATACGAAAATCGCGAGGCAATTTGACACTTCGGAAATAGAAGTGGCATTAAAAGACGTCATTGAAAACACGCGTAAAGAGATCGACGAAACGAAGAAGCAGATCGATAATGTCAGGGTAAAAATTTTCCATCTAATAAAATAGTTCTTGGGTGTTTAAAATTTAAATTGCTCGCTTGCCTATTCTCAAAATGTTTACGATTGCAATAGTAATTTTATTAATTAACGAATGTAATTTATCTTTGAAGGATACAGAACAAAACTTGGACACGAGAATTGAGAGACGGAAGACGGAGCTCGATAGGAATCAAAAGAGACTCCATACGTTGAAGAAAGTTCGTCCAGCATTCATGGAGGAATTCGAGAAGCTCGAAGTCGAGCTCAGAACTTTGTACGATGACTATTTACAGAAATTCCGGTATCTAGCATATCTCGAACACTTGTACGAAGACACGGCTAAGATGGAACAAGAAAGATTCGAAAGACGGTATTTATCGACATAAAAATATAAAAACAAGATACAAAGATACATGTAATCACAAATAACGTATACAAAAAATTATATGATATAATTATATAATATTATTAATCTTAATTGCAGGCAAGCTGCAACGAAGAAACAACTGGAACAAATGAGAGCTGAGGATACGAACTTCGAAAGCATGATGGAAGGGAACGATTCTATATTTGCCACGAATCTTCAAGAGCCTCTAGTTACTCCTCTTACAAATCCGGAGGCCACAGCGGTAGAAAAATCTGGTCGATCCGCCCGTGTCAAACCAAGTAACAATTTTTATAATAGAAAATAATAATAAATAATTCGCACGCTATATGATATCATAATTTTGATAATTATTTGGAAATCAATAAAATATTTGAAGGTGTGATAGACAGGCATGTGAAAAAAATAAGTTTTTCCAACTCTTCTAATAACAAATTAAAAATGTTCCAGGCACTGGAAGAGCGTCAAAGATGCAATATACCCAGCGGCGCATTTACGGTAGCATGTCTGGACGGCAAAGAGGTACGATTCAGGAATCGAATGACAGTGATGGCTCGCTGGATAGCGATAGCGATTTATTGATCGACGGTGATCTTGACGACGATGACGACGAAGATCTTCTAAATTCCATGGGTCCAACAGATATAGGCAATTACAATCTCAAAGCCGCTCAAGAAAAGCGATCCGCCAGTAAGATAGAAAGGCATTCGGATGATGATTTCTAATGAGTAAGGTAATCTCTGTCAATTAGCCAGATTAGTTTAATATATTAAATGTTAATATTGAATAAAGAAATAAACGATAATCAACAAAATAAATAAAATTATACCAAAAGTGACGTCTTTATTGCCATAAAGAATAAGAATTATTATTAATAATCAGACACTTTTCAATTAATTGAACTACAATAAAAATCAATACAGAGCAATATCAAGTGTTTTGCGCGTTAAAATTTTCTTATTTTTGCACAATAGTATGAAGTGTATAATAAAACAGCATTTTCGATTTAATGATTTTTTCGATAAATACGTGACATTTAACGGTCTTTTTCTGCAATATAATTTTTTAATTATATCGTAATACATTAATTATACTTACATAAGTAATAATTAACGCGGTTCGTGCAGGTTTTTAAATGATATGTAAGAAATATAAGAAAATTAAGGTACATATTGTCCTAGTATCATATTTATTAATTTCGTCAACATAATCAATGTCGACACATCGTCGACTGTAGCTCAGCACCGATCACATGTATGTACCTTAAGTCTATTTTACATGTCATGTACGTGTCATGTACGTACATATGCGTGTATACACATATATACATAAACTTGTGTGTGCGCGTAAGAAACATGATTTCTTTGTATTAAATAAATAGAAAGACTTTGCTATATTCATCTGCCGTAACAGCATTCGGTACATTACGAAGTACTGATTCAGTTTCCAGAAATCCTCCTTTCGTCATCTTGTAAATTGTATCCGTTTGATACAATTCCATTTTATCTTTCTATCAAATTCCCTTGTACAGTTTCTGTCACTCTCATCATCGATCCGAACGGAATTTTCGATGTTTATTTATTATTTAAGTAATTATTAGCAAAATGACAGATTAGAAAATAATCATAGAATTTTGTGCGGCAAAATCAACTTCTTTCATATCTCTTCATCCTCAAACGCGGACGAATTGCACAACAATTTATTGTATCACAAAGCCATTTTTTAAATATACTTTTACATACGGATGCATAAAAAGATACATGAGAAAAAAAGTAAACGAATGCATTTAAACTTCAAATCAAATTTATAAAATCTTGGAGAGGATTTTAAGAAAAATATACTGACTGATCTTTTTGTTTAAATAAATTTGTGTTTTCTCAATGTTAGATCTTAGAATTTTCAACGAACTGCATCTGAAGTAATGTTTTCTTGGGAGCATACTGTATTCTAGGCTGTCTCTGCAGATTTAATTTCTATCAGTCCTAAATACATATTATACATATATCACTATGCTAATTATTGATCCTATGGATATGCATAAGATACATTGTGTGGATTTACAAGTATCTAAAAAAAAGGTTTACCCTCGAAATAACGGTACAATAGGAATAATATCTAATGTTGCTCGTTTATCACCAACTGCTTTCTTTTAGCCCGCGATTTAGGCCTTCCGTAACAATCCTCCTTAACGATAATACAATTTGTGTTTCGCAGACAATCACGTTTGCTGCACAAACGAAAGAATTGTAAGATACAGATAGAAGAGTCCGTATAAAACCGTAAGAGAAAAGCACCACCACATGTAGCGTCAAACTCGATAGACTTGGCAGGCTGTCTCCAGATTTCTTTAACCGTTCAAGGATCCGTCACGTAGAAAAATATGATTAATTCGCATCTCGTTTTTTTTTCTTTTTTTTTTTTGTTCGCGACAATCTCTATTATCTCGTTGGTAAGCGTATTCTCCTGTCTCGCAAATTTAAAAACACGATCCGATGAGAGTTTCATGAAAAAAGATTGGGAGTTCGCTTAGCTCAATTTGAGAAAACTAAGGACCACCGTAGTTGTAGAAATAGGTCCTCGCGACTTTCGGCGTACCGGTAAAATTGCCAATGTCCCATAGGATCTCGACGATGGTTTTTCGCTACCTGACCGATTTGCCAACTGGGCTGGCTTTGATTCGCGGTGTCAACGCCGGGACCGGATCGAGCTCCGGAAGTGAGCATTCGGCGCGCAATTCCATCCACGTCTTGTCGACATTTGTGGCGAGTCGATCTCTGTATTTGTAGGCCGTTCTATCGACCGTTGACTGTGTCTTGATGCAATCGTCGCCGCCGAACTCGCAGACGCGATAATGATGCAAAATAGCGGCATCGGAGGGTACGTTCAGGGTTCCATGGCCCGGAATAAATTCCCAGACGAAATGATTGCCCGCCTCCACCACGTCCTGTGGTTTACAGATGTACTTGGAGCGTTGCTTGTGTGGATGCAATTTGGTCCTGCGCCGTGTTTTCTTCAGGGTGATCAAACCAGCCTCGGTGGGAGTACGGCTAGTCACCACGAATGGATCGTCGGCCCATTGTAGGTAGAAGAAGGCGTTTTGAAAGGAAAACGCGCCCGTGGACTTGATGTTAATTCGATTTCCCATCCATCTATATAGAAACCGTTTCAAAATTACTGCTTAAT
The DNA here is from genome assembly GCF_003070985.1 of Temnothorax curvispinosus. Lineage (NCBI taxonomy): Eukaryota > Metazoa > Arthropoda > Insecta > Hymenoptera > Formicidae > Temnothorax > Temnothorax curvispinosus. The sequence continues at coordinate 1,930,621 of NW_020216437.1, read as the reverse complement.
CGTAACAGATACAAATCCATAAAACCAAATTACTTGCTAAGATTACTGTAAGTATAGAAACCAGTGCTTGATCTTTATAATAAGAGCAAGCAAAAGTTTGAAGTAAATAATTATTTACAGCTTTACGTATTGTTAATTTACATTATTTCATATTTATCAATTTGAAAATAATGAATTTCATTTGACAAATTTGACAATTCTAATGCATAACTTCTCACTCTTGCTTCCAGATATGCTATATTAATTGTATTACGTATGATCTGTATTAAGATGACGAAGACGTATCGTACCGTAGCAGATCGATTATGGTGTCGTTATGCCTCGGTATAATATATTCGTCCAGATCTACGAGCGCCACGTACTCGTACTTGTACATAGATCGGTAGAGGCAATCGTTAAGCGCCGCGAAGAGACCCTCCGTGCGAATTTCCCGCTGGGAAATCATGTCGAGATGATGCCACGGTAACACCGTAACCAGATCCTTGTTTTCGTAGTATTTTAGCGCACAGCCAGCCGCCGCGCCTACAGTATCATTATACAAAGTGACATGAGTAGCGCCCAGGAGTCTGTGCAACTCGATAAATTCCACCAACTGCAAAACCTATAAATATCAAACAGGTTTATACGTGAAAATATGAGATACACTCTCGTAATGCGTTCATTTCTCCACGGAAGTATATCCGTTAAAAAAAAGTTTTCACAGGTTAAAATAAAATTCATTGATGGACCTGTTTTTACCCGGATGCACTTTGTGCTCATAAATACACAATTATATCGCTAGATTTCAAAAGTACAACAGAGAGAAATATTTAAATTATTATTTATATTGGTACGATAATAGCAAAAATATTACGCGACAGAAATTGGATTTGAATATGTAGTTATCACTATACTCGAATCATACACGTGCGATCATTTTATTACGGTTACCCCCACGTAATGTACACATATGATGGAAAATGTCAAAGAATTAAATGTGTAGGTTGCAAAAATTTGTATGAATACAGAATACACATTGAAATAACTATTCAAACTTTCCTCCAATTTACATACATTTCCTTTTATGCATATATAAAATTGCATGTTTTTCTGATAGGAACTGTAGAAAAGAGAGAACTTCTGTTTTTTTTTTTTTTTTATACTCAGATATATAAATTCTCCTAAAATTCATTTAAATCTATATTAGCCTATTTAACATAAATAATAACGAAATAAAAGAAAAATGTTAAATATTTTGTACCAAGTAGAATACTTTTATCCCGTTAGATTGGAAAAATGTAGCGTATAAAGGCAGAAATAATAACAAATGGATGTGAATAATAAATTTTGATTATAGTGAAAGGAAACGAAATAGGAACAAAACACAGAAGCGATAAATGTGAGCAAATAGGGGCTTGACACACAGGTCGGTAAATGTAATCATGTCTACATTACGGGTCATCCGTTATTTAACGCCGTTTATATAACGGTTAAACAACATACCCTGTTGTAATAATAATGCAAAGGTTTGACGCAGACAGCCAAAGCCTCCTTGTCGTTCATCCTGCTCTCGAAACGATTCTGTACGAGGATACGGTTCGTCGGGACAGCTCGCAGTCTCGCCACGACGCTGACCGCCTCCGGCACCTTATCCGTCGTCGGAGATTCTTTAGGTAACGGACATATCACGAAGCAGGCACTGTACTTGAGATTCCAATTCTCCCGGATTACCTGAAGGTAACGATGGGCGTTCAAGAAACATTGAATTATTTCGAATATACTACGAAGACTTTGTGTATTATTTATATTAATTAAAAACAAGATTTTTGAAAGTTTTGAACATATTTCGGCAGTCTCGAATGTGTTAAAGAGTTTCTAAAAGTTTCTTGAACGTTTTGAAAACAATTTCTTGTTTATAATATAAAAAAAATTATTATTTCTACCTTCCAATTTATATACAGAGATATACATTTTTCTCAAAAACACTTTATTCCTATGTTGTGTCTCATTTCTTTTGCTTTATTTAAAAAATTCTGTATGGAGTACAATAAGCCAGATCTTCAATAAGCAACTGATATACCAAGGTAACTGAAATAATGTTTCTTTGGAATAGTTAGATCTTGAAACAATATTGTTTCTCTGGAAAGAGCGTACCTTAACTTTGGCAGCTACTGTTACCGAGGCAGTGACGTTTGCACCGTTTTGCTGTCGGTACCAGAGCCTACACCAGACGCGCTCCGGTCCTCTGGTTTTAGTAGCGCTAATCACACGTACCACACCCTGACTTTTGCCGCCAGCCGGCGTACCCGCGCCGCTAACTCTGTTGTCGAAATATGCCGAATAAACGAAAAATTTGAACCTAGACCAAACACACATCTCTCATTACAAAATGTATAGACAATTACTTTATTGTTTTTATTAATGCTTCACGTTTTATGTATCGGACTTTTTAAGCTATTTGATGTAAAGTGTAAAGGATTATTTCGAGTCCTCAAGAAGCAATAGAATTAACGAAGCTGTAGAAACAAAATTTATTTATTGCACGGTTAATATGCGATTTTGAGAAGCTAAAACTCGAAAATTAAGGGAAAGTACAAGCTCAACTTAGTTACGTGATTATCAAATATAATCGAACGAACCTTGTGTTAGTGACTGGCAACCATTCGGCATGCGTGACCTTTAGGTTCTGATCCAACTGCGGTAAACGAGCCTCCAAGCTAGGTGGTAAACTCGGTAAGCCACGCGGATCCGGGTGTATTACCGTCTTCTGACCCCCGTCTTCCCCGCGAACCAGTAATCCGACATGCTCGTCAAAGCTACCCTTCAAACCGGCGTAATCTTCGGCCTGAAGACATCAAGATTACTTACGTGTTAATATCGACTGATAATTAATACATTGGCGATATATCCGCATTTGAGAAACGGTAGTGCAAAATCTGTCTCTGTAAAATTACCTGCCCATCCAGAAATAAAAAAAAAAAAAAATTAGTTTCAGCCCTCCCGAAAAAGTTCTACATTTTAATCGCTGAAATGTCAAGTAGCTATTTTCATTACTTTAAATGACAAATTTTCTTTCGAAAGCCAATTAACAGACACGGTTAATAGAACAAGATCTACAAAATCAGTTTGTGTCTCTTCGAAGTCAAATCAAATTGGGTCTCAAACTCAAAGATTGTTAGAACGGTCAAGTCGCGAGACGAGTTTTAAAAATACTCGGGCTTTCCTCGCAGTATCTCGACGGGAAATGTAAACGGATGAAGAAAGTTCCGCGGGATCGAGCAAACTAATTTGTCAGGTGGTCGCTCGCTCGTATCCGGTTAAACTTTTCCACTGCGGTCGTATGTCTTTTCCCGAACCACGTTGGGGCGTCGTTGAAGCAAGCTGCTGTGCAGAGCTATTTTTCCCCTCAAAGTTCTTGGAGGTTCGCGTGAATCATTGTCCGGTACTAGACGCAAAGGGTGCATAAACTATATACAGTAGGTACAGATATCGACGAAGGAAGAGAGGGGAGGGGAAAAGAACGAGGCGTACGCTCGAGAAATCGATGTTGCACGTGGTAACTAAAGTTTTTCGGCCTTCTCACCCGAGTTTTTTCTCGCTTTACTACCATTGCCTTGTGTGTGTTTGTTTTGTTCGTGTTCTCTCGTGAAGAAAGAGAAATATATAAAGTCAACGACTCCATCCCTCCACTCTAGAACCTGTAGCCTCTAACTTATAATAAAAAGTTTCGAGAGAATTACTAACAATAAGAGCGACAAATAAATTAAAAAGATTAAGAGATAATATAAAGATAAAGAGATTAAAAATACAATATCTATATAAATACTATATATGTTTTATAAATTACATAAATTTTATAAAAAACTATATATATTTTGTAAAATTATAGTTCTAAAAATAACTCTTTAATCCACCCAGAAAAAGTACTATAAAATTAAAATAAATAATGCAATCGTAATATTTAAAGAAAGAAATATGAAAAATAAATACGAATGACACAACAGCTACCTATTCTAATATTATATTGTAGAATAATATTTTTTATCATACTCGTGTTACTTTAAATACAATATTGAATTATTAATAAAAAAGAAGAATACAATTTTTCAGTCTATCGAATAATTTAAAACGTTTACATGTGTGTCTGCAAGTAATAAGGAAAGTTATCAGGGAATGATATACACACGAAGATGAGAATTTACCGAGAAAAGCAATTGAAGTCGCGTGCCGTAGCAGAATCAGCCAGTATGTACGAAGTTACGTAAATTACGTAAATCGTCGAGATAGCTCTCCTTCCTCTCTCTCTCTCTCTTTCTCTCTCTCTCTCTCTCTCTCTCTCTCTCTCCCCCCTCTCTCCCTCTCTCTCTCTCTCTCTCTATCTATCTATCTATCTATCTATCTCTATCTCTGGATACTTACTCCAATTTCTCCGTAATCCGGACGATCGGGCGCAGCTGGCAATCGATGACCGCTTCTGTGACCCCCGAGTACCCCGGTGCCGCCGATGCTCACGCCGCGCCTCTCGTCGATCAGGAATATCTCCGTGAGGACGATCAGGCCGAACACGGCGAAAAACATGACGACCAGCATGAACGACATGTTTGCGCGCTCCTTGAGTACGCCAGCGTTCGCTCGGCTCCCCCCGGAGCCGGATCTTCTGCCCGAGCCCATGCCGGAGGGGTGATTCTATAAGCGACACTTTGTGATAGTCATGCACTCGCGCGCGTTCTCATCCGAATCAAAACACGAGAGATTTCAATAACATTTAACGACACGGAAGCTAATGTCAAAGTTTGCTTGTACTAAAAAATCAAAGCGCAGCAAAATTACTTCTGTAAATATAAACAAAACTAGACACTATAACTATAAAACATTAATAAAAATGATAAAATGTGAATAAAAGCGATAAAAAATGTCCCTGTTAAATGTCAAAGAAAACCAACTTGGCACGAGAAACATACAAAACACAATGAAACACGAGCAAAATACTTTGGATCTATTTTATTTTCCGAAATAATCTTCTGCAACCTTCCGTATCGATGCATTGACGTTAAATCCTTTGTAATCTTAGAGGCCTATTCCGTAAACATTAACGATATCGTTATATGCTTTGCGCAGCTTTTCTGTGATATATTATATCGGCGCAAAGCACGTAATGATGTCGTTAGCGTTTACAGAATAGGCCCCTTAATATAAAACAGACAGAGGAGAAAAAAAAAAGGATAACGAAAGTTTGAGCGGAGAACTTAATTGAGAAAATTTTAATTACATATTTAAATTTATATTGTCGGCTACTTACTTAAAGTGGTTCCAAGAAAATCGCTGCCAAGCATGGAGATAGTAGCTCCTGGAAATAATTATATGGAAATTATTAATTTATTTCTATTCCGAATAAAATGTTTCACGTTTTATGTGTTCGTCGCTACTTGAATATTATCTCGCTACATAAATAATTTATCATTTTATTATCCGCAAATGTGCATTGCTCACATGGAAACGAAACGAATTGTTATTAATAATAATTAAAACTAAATCCGATAAAATTATTTATATTAATGATAAAATCAATACAGCCATAAAGTAATATATTATTTAGTCATTCATTTCATAAATTACTGAAAAATGATGGCTAATAATTTATGATCAATATGATATCGCATTCATTTGCGATCTCGCAATTATGTGTATCGAGCCAATTAAATCCTTGCGGCATATTAGAGTAAAACTAGTTAGAGTAAAATTCTAATGCAATAGTTTGTTTAAAGTATTGTAACAAATCGAAAAACATTACAGAATAATGCATCGATAACGCTAATGTTATGCGTTTGATAACGAGAACGAGACTATTTTTACGCAACATACGTTTACTTCGTATGCACTAACGTGGAAACGCGGCAATGGTCAAGTTGAAAATATTTCAACGGCGTATATCTGACTAGACGCTAAAAATCATGACGCTAACACAATTCCGCGTCTGAGAAGACACCGTAGCATGAATTATACGATTATCTTACGACAATCGACAATCCTAATGACTGGATCGCGTGCGAAAGAACGCTTTTAATGATACCAAAAAAAAAAACACCGTGTCGGTATTTCTTCAAAACACGCATACACCAAAAATTAATTATGCATAGTAAAACTGTTAGTTGTAAAGCTATTTTTTATACAAATTTAATTATTGTGCATATTTATTATGTATACATCGCCATATCGACAATAATATATAAAATATATTATTTGTTTTAAGACTATACCATGTAACTACAATTCATGAAAAGATAAGGAGACATAAAAATTGCTAAAATATTAATGTCTCCTTCAATATTTAAACTAGCAAATACTTTTATTGTCGTCGTCGAAATATCGGAACATTCTCCACAAAAATCATGATTGTAGATCTGGCTGGGCATTAATAATCTGATTCTACATTAATTTCTGTCATAATAATTAGATCGTTATCATTTCTGCACTATTTTGTTTCCCGGAGAGCGTTTTATAGAAAGAAATACACACTTTGGCGCGAATAAGTCGTGCCACGGAAGATTTACGTTGCAATTTATCTCCCGGGGACAGGTTTCGCCGTTTATACACGGGGCACTTTATAAAAGAGCAATGCAGTCAAATCCGGTACTATGTACGCAAGATGTCTCGGATCTAGCAAAACATATTTTAAAATCTTGACAGTTTATACGAAAAATAGAAACCACAGTCGTGACTTGGAAAGCTGCGAACGAATGAAACTTTGCTCTATACTATTATCATCCTCCCAGCCGTTTTTACTTCAAGTCTCCAACAGACTTTTCATTTGAAGTTCGCTTATCAAGCGTGGCGTTAAAAATAAAAAAAAAAGTTGTGACGAATAAAAATATCTTGTTATTCTCGCCGAGATCCGATTCTGAATATAATTATGTATATTAGTAATAAATATTAATAAGCTCTTCGATATATTTGTTCTCTACATTATTTATTCTAGCTGAAAATACACTGTAAAAAATTTAATATCCCAGAAAGTCCACTCTAAATTTTGTGTTAAAATAACTCATGCATTGCGTTATTTTTTACATTTAGAAATGTTATATCGACTAAAATCACATTTCTAAATGTAAAAAATAACACAATGCATGAGTTATTTTAACACAAAATTTAGAGTGGACTTTCTGGGATATTAAATTTTTTACTGTGTAATAATACAAAACCGAATTTTTCAGAAAAATTCTATTTTGATCAACGACATTACAAAACTATTATTTAGAAAAAAGTATATTTTTATAATATACAATACATATATATTCGAACGTATAATATAATATTACCCAAAAATAATTCTCATGTTACAGATATTATATATAATATTACATCTTTAATATGGATTAGTTTTATATAATAAATATTTTTAATATTTAATGCATATTATATATTAATGCACGCATATTTTCTTTTTTAATAACATAAAGGTATACATATCTTGACAGAGCGTGCAAAATGATGTGTGAGAGGCATCAGTTACGACAGTTAGGTGCATGATATTACGACGCGACGGCATAACTCGTCAGCAGTAAAGCCGCAGTGGATAAATCCTCGTACAGTCAGCCGTAACGAGCGGACACCGGTACTAACTTTTGACTGCTTCTGTAAGTGCTTCAACTCACAACTGACTCGCTTTTCACTACTTCATCTGCACTCTCTTTTTATATAAGCGCCAAAGGAACAAGTAGCTCCGGGGGCTCTCGCTTCGAGACCACGCTGGCTACACTGGTTTTGCATAAATGAAGAAGGCGACCTAAAACCGAGACTCCGAGCGGAGGAGTATCGCAATAAATTAGCGACGTCGTTTAACGCTGCTGCCGACAGATAATATTACGCCAGGGCGCGCAAATGAACAACGGACCTTCCCGGACGTATTTAATCACGCGCAACGTCAAAGAACGAAATTACGATCTGGAAGATGTTAAGCTCGCGAGAAGACCGTCGCATCGAAAGTGTGGAATGCATTTTTCGAAGTTAAGTTCCCAACGCTTTTCATTAAAAATGCTTTATTTTCTCGCTTTTGTACATGTAATATATTGTTTATAAAGAAAAAATCAGAATTGAAAAGAGTTAATCTAATTTGAGATATTTGAGTAGTTTTTTTTTTTTTAGTAATAGTACATTTTATAGGAATTTAAATTCTTTATATCCAATCAAGGTAGAAAATTTGTTAAGATTATAGCGACTTTCATATTTATAAAAGAATTTGTTAAGAAGACAAATCATTGAGCTTTTCAGAGATTCCTTCTTATTCGAATTTAATTATGCGTGGCCAAAGTAAAATAACTATATGAATAAATGAAGTGTGGACGCGCGAATGCGTTCTGAAATTACGATATGGTAATCAACAGTCATTTTTCTATTTTTGCCCCCATATCTCTCTCTTTCTCTCTCTCTTAACACATATTTATCGGCATTTATATCGGACGGAAATTAGCATGGGAGGCCCTAAGGCCAATCCGGTCAGTTTGACCGCAACGGATATTATTTCCTTCCGCCTGTTGCGTCGATCGATTCCTTTACTAGGCCATAATGTATTCCAACGTCGGAAAATTTCCTCCGCTTTCCTGACGTCGTGACCTGTAGGTAATACAAGACACCGTCCAAGATTGCAAACTAGCGCTCTTTTCATCCCGCCGTCTCAAAAGGATCTATCGGAAGCGATTATCTTGAAAGAAATCTCGGGAGGTAATGTTAAAAATGTAGGAAAATTCATACACTGTTCTTTTACTGCCGGAATGGAATTATATCATGTGACATTCTTTGATATATTTTGCTTCTAGAGATTTTGCGTTCATATTCATAGTTTCTGTTTTAAGAACAGTGTGATAAAAATACAATTTCGGTAATATATATGTTTATTAACTTTAGTAAAATACGATTTCGGTAATATAATATTAATATATTCAAACGAAAACAATCAATGTTTCGAAAAGAAAGGACGTCAAGTATTTTTAAACTGTTCTGAGTGCACACGGATTTGTAATGAGATACGAAACCGCAGAGATAAACACGCTTGAATAATTTAAAAATAAAAGACTGCAGAACGAAAAAAGCTTCGAGAACCTTTACTACACGTATATACGAAATTCGTTATATTATTACTTTTCCCAATATTATTTTAGTTTTATATAAAAATAGTCTCTTTCTCATAACTGAAGCAACGGTATTACAAAATATAAAACAAGATTATATATAAAATCACCTAAAAAAATAAAAACATTTTGAAATAAATAAATTTTTTAATCAACTGAAGTGACAAATATGCAAAGCACACATGCTCAATCATTAGCCGTAGAAAATAAATCGCTCGCGTAGATGATTGCTTCTACATTTAGCAATCTCAATTCAGAACGAGTTGTCGACAATTTTTTATTACGCAAATCGATATTTAGCGACGCTGAAAATGGACGATTCATTAGGGCAGGCACAGAAGTGAAAATGATTTATTTCGCGGTGCGGGAACAATAAAGCGTCCCTATACGCGCAGCACCGACGCTGAAATCGTCGTCATCGCTAATTGCACGACAGTAGTTCTTTCAACGGTGCAGCCATTGACAGTTTAATTGCAGATTTAACTGACGAAGTATCCGCCAGAAACGAACTATGATAGTCGAGGTTATAATTAAAGAATTATGCAGAAAGGCAGAGAAAAAGAAAGAAGAAAAGCCGCCAGTATGAGAGAAATCAAAAGAATTGATTTCCGATGAGAAACTGTAAGCAAATGAACAATGTAACACCGTTAATTAATCTCGAACTTTGCAAATCCAAGGAGGATAAATAAAGAGTAAGAAACTTTCAAGGTATTTTATGTTACAAATCACATTTTAGATTTTCATATAATCTGTGTATAAAAATAAACAATACAAATAGTTGTTTAATATATTTTATAATTATTCCGCGATTTATCGTATATAAATCGAAATCTAAATTTTCCGCGATTTACCGTCTTTAATTCTTGAAAAATGTCGACAAATCTACGTAAAAAAAAATGAACGTCATAAATTCTCGCTCGCGGTGTTAATTTTTTTCCTACAAATTTGTTCGCTTCCGCGGAGTTACGTTTTGTGTGTGCGTTGTGCGAATTTCTATTAATTTATTTCTACCTTCGCATATTCAATACGCCGAGTGTCCTCGGAGCCCTTTTGATTGCGCATCGATCGTCTGGAAAAAGCCTATTATGCCACTCTCGTGTGCGCACGTGTTCGTATTATTAAAAGAATCAATAACCTTCAATAGCGCTCGCTTAAAATTGCAGGTGATTACTCAGCGCCCCGGTCTGTACACAAGGATGGTCCGTTATTGATTACATAACCGAAAAGAGAATATATAACGGTGTGGGATTCTCCACACTCGGAAAACGGTGGAATAAGGCCCGCTTTCGCGCGCGCGCGCGCGCGCGCGGGGGATCCACTCGGGGAAAATTAAGTCCTATGTATGAACGAACTTTACATACTCAATCTCGTTTCTGCCATGTAACGATCGCCGTGAAATCTGTGATATCGATCGACGAGTGAGCCGAGTCTACAATCTCAGCTAGTAAAACGCGAGTATCGCGCGGGAATATATAAAGATAAAGCGATCCGTTATCATCCACGCGAATCGCGAAACAAACTGCGAACGAGCTCATTTAAACGCTTCCATACGATATACCCCCGTGATGCTCTATAGTCTATCGCGATCTCGATCTCCACCTACGCGGCGCAAAGTGGATATTATCCGCGTTGAAAAAAAAAAAAGACAAAAAGACGCGATTTTTCATAAGTGACACGCGCGCGCTTCCCTCGCTTCCGGCGCGCGGATGTGTCGCGCGTCGCGCGCGCGCGAGCAGGCGACACTTAATCCTCTTATCTCGAGGCCGTTTTATCTAGGCGTTCGCGAGCGTGTGCTCGCCCGTCGGGATTACATAAAGCGGGAAAAATCGGTCACTAACCGTTCCGGTGGGTATCGAAAATGGTGAAAATAATTTATCTTCCGCTATATCCTCTATATCCTTCGTTTTCGAGTTATCAAAAGAAAAGTGAAGAGAAATCGTTAACTATAAAGACGTTAACGAAACTTTTACACGCGATGTAATACGTTAAATATTAAAGGATGAATTTTAAACCAATATCTTGAGCTAAATAACAACGCATTGGGTTATGTTTAACTATCATGTGTGTCGAAATTTATTATTTTAACACAAAGCAATATTATTTTAACTCTATTAGTTTAATTAAACTAACATTGCTTTAGTTAAATTAACGATATATTAAGCAGGAGCCGGCAGGAGCAGTGAAAACTTTTAGGAATGGTTAAAAAGGACTCAAATTGAGTATAATTTGACACTAATTTAACAGTGCATAAATGTATATATATATAGATTACAGTGTAATTAAAAATTACACAGTCCCGTCAATCATTGCAATAATTAGTCTATTTTCGAACATAATTGTAATAACTAAAAATAATAAATGAGAAATAAAAGGTTCTTATACAATATCATATAATTGCGTTAGTTGAATAATAAATAAGTCGAATTAAACTTAACAATCTCAGCCTTCGGCTCAATAACTGATAAACATTACGACTAATGGTAAGAGAGATTTTCACCGGAAAGAAAAAAATTTCTAGAAATGATTTGTCTATAACCGTTTATGTCCACGTAATCACATGTAGGTAATCACGTGCGCGTTTAATGATGCACGACTTCTTGTTCCATGTACACGTATATCGATTGAATTTGTATTTCTACTTTGTAGTACGCAAATCAAATACGTGTAATAGGCGCAAGAAAACAATTTGTAACGTCAACGAACAATAAAGCGGCCCGGAAATTGACGTTGGCCCGGAATGCCGAGTATATTGTCCATAATTGCTACGATATCACGTGGTATTTATTCGCATTTATCGGCAAACCGTTTAATCGGTGATATATAAGCGAGGAAAATCGGAGCTAAAACGCAGTGACACAATCAAATATAATCTACAGGCTTAATCGACATAATCTAATATATGGGAATGGGAATTCAGTGTTCGGCGAGTGCGTATTCGTGCGACAAATAACGCAAAAAAAAAAATATTGACGTCGCGATAAGACAACATTCGGCTCGACAGCAATTCTTCGTGTGTGTATTAAATACATGAACGTCACCTGTTATACAAGCTATCGTTTCATGTGGTTTGAACTTGTATCACATATCCGGTTACATATAATGAAGATTGAGATAAACCTGCCTCCTGCATTAGTGAAGACCGCAAGTCAATATTTTCCGTTGACGTTAAAAGCGCGATGGGTGGGAATTTATATCATTTATATATCATTTATACACATATGTATATCAAATATAAAGAAAAATATTTCGTGCATTAAACACACACGCGCGCAGAGGAACATTACTGACAATGAGTGCCCTACTTTCCGCAGATTATTTTTTAACGACAAATTCTTTAATCCATCTAGAGATTACTTTTTTTTTAGAGAAAATGTTGGAGCACGGTTTCCGTATTATAAGCGAATGGGAAAAAAAGCTGAATAAAACTTAAGGATTCAAATGAATTAGAATTATTCAGTTAATCTTGAATATAGTTCGTTTTAATAAAATTTCGATTTGGAGCTTAATCGGAAAATGTGTCGCTGAAAAGTTGAAGAGTTTTTCGTAAAAGACGATCTCTCTCGATAATTTCTAAAAGAGAAATTGATTCCAGACTTATCGAGGACTTTGTCGTTAACCCTAGAATCCATGATACATTTTTTTGACCTTCTAATCCATGACTGGGGGCAATATCGACCCCACGCTTTATTTGATCGTAAAACCGGTCCTACAGAAATAAAGGGCCTTTAAACCTACATGAATTTCTTCGTTTTTTAATAACGAAGAGAATGGTATACGGTAAATTTAATTTTACTCAAGTTTAGTTAGTGAAAAATCCATTTAAAGACTGAAAAACGCAGAAAATCAGCAAAAACCTCTTTTTTTAAACAAAAATTTGTATCTTTTTTTGTAATCAACCGATTTTAAAATTTCAAACGGGGTTTTAAAGAGGACACATTAGACTATTAGAAAAAAATTGTCATCGCTATGTTCTGTTCAAAAAGTATATTTATTTGGGACTATAAAGATGAAGAAATTCGCAAAGTTGAAATACGGAAAAAGTCGATGAAAAAACCATAAAAAATTGTATTTTAAGTATTATTTCATTTTTATTTGATACAAAATAGTAAAAAATATGAAAAAAATGAAACATTATATCGCCCAGCCATTTTCTGCGAAATGTCAATCTTCTTAGGCAACGGGATTTTTACCGACTAAATTGTGTGATATTTCGTCTTAAATAATATTTATGACTATTTATGCTCAGATTACGTAATAATACATGATATATATTGATTCTAGCGAAAAAATAAAATTAGCTTACCGTGACGAAACTCAAACGGCAAGTCACGACTGGGGTCGATATCGACCCCACGCCCGCTTTACGACTGTGCTACTTCACTGCTAGCGAACAACTAACGCTGCGCCCGACATAACCCTACTTTTAGAAAGTTGAAATGAATTATGGTTCAGGTCCTGAGTCGATAATGTCACTCGCTAGCTCAGGAGCGTAGTTCAAAGTTCGCCTGGGGTCGAAATCGACCCCAGTCATGGATTCTAGGGTTAAGAAATAATGTGCGGGAAGTGGAACACCTTACTCTCTTATATATACTTTTTATTAATAATTTCGAGCTAGCAGTACTGCTTATAGGTTTCACGAGTTTTTAAGATGAAAAAGAAAAATAAATGTTTTGTCAATATCTCGTCGATATCCTTTCAGACGATTACGCGAATGAAAGCTTAATTGGCGTTTTCAATCGACCGTATCGAAAACTTAAAGGAACTCGGTCTGCGAAGTAAATATACACAGACCGATCTAGATTTGTAGAAGAGACCCAACAGAAGAGCCAATTGTATACTCGCAACGCGGAGCGCAATAAGAAATAAGAAAAGCTGAATTTACAATTAAATAAGAAAACGGGATGAATTTAAGAGAAACATTCGTATCCCAAAAAAGCGTGGATAAACCTAAAAACGCTGAATACGGAAAGGAAATAATTATGGCGCTGTGAATAAGCCAGCATTCCCACAGTCTCCTTAATATAGAAATTCACGAAAGATCTTTCTGCAAATGCATAATCAGCGTTGAGAAAAACTGAAATGGAGAAGAGGAACGTCGAAATGTATCCGGTGTACACGGCGTTTTGAATAAGCGTACATTTATTATTAAAAAAAAAATTCTAAGCAAGTATGACTACAGCCGACGGAGTTGATCTCTAACTTAACTTTAAATGTTCACCTTCGCGAGCCAGAAGAAAAATAAAGACACAAATGTCTCTCAAGTCGCTTAATTACCTTCTGCTTCACGAAAATTAAGCTCGTTCACCCGCCGAATTCCACCAGCCCTTCCTGCCCAGCTGGGGCCACGTCGTACTTTCGGCGATTTAAGCGACTCGCAGAGGCAGATCGAAAGCTCCCCCTCGATCTCGCCTCGCGCGTGAAGGACGGGCGGAAAAAGCGGATAGGTGGAAAAAATTAAGTATCGAGCGTGCACACGGCGCGGTACACCGACCTCGCGGTGCAGCGAGCGCCGAGCGGCGCAACCCTTGCGCGGCGCAGCGCGCCGAGGCGTCCTTCGTCGGGCCGCCCTTCGTCGGTGCGTAATAAAAGAGATTCTTTTACTCACGATTAGCGCACGACGTCCGCGCGATGTCCCGTCGCCTGTCCGCGGTGTCCCGACTCCGACATCCCTGTGACAGCTGCCACCGCCGGCCGCGGCCGTGCGCCTCGCGCTCATATCGCGACGACGATCTCGAGCGTCGCCAACCATCGGGCGGGTAAACAAAAAGGTGCGGCGAGCGGCACGCCGTCGCGACGCATCCGACGGCCGCGGGGAACGTATTAATACGTACGCGCGACGGAAGCCGAAGGGAAGAAAGCCTCCGTGCGACGGATCCCAGAGGAAGCAGGACCTGCGGGACGGGCGGGTGAGAGCGAGTATAGGTAGGTAACACGCGTGTACGCGCGTACGCACGCACGCAACCCTGCCTTCACCGGGTCGGCCCCGATCGACCTAATCGTGAGCGGGTCTCATCACGCCGTGACGCTGTGCGAGCCGCGCCGCGCGAAACCAAACCGACACCGACGACCGACGTCGCGGTGACGCGAACACGCTCTCGGCTCGCGGCCGCCGTCGGCCGCATCGATCGGAGCACCCTCTACTACCCGCGGGGCCGCGATTGGCCGCGCGGCGCACGCCGTTTACACGCTTGCGCGTCCCTGCCGAGCGAAAGGGCGCGTTCGAAGCTCGCGAACTCCGACCCGCTCGCGCTCGGAGGCCGCGAGCACGGCACTGCACTCCTCTGGGTTCGTGGATCCGCTTCTTCGTCGGGAATCGACGAAGCGAGAAATGATTTCTGATGTTGGAGAATCTAATACTGCAGACGGCGCAAAATGTATGTAAATTTGTTTATATGTAAATATTGTAAATTCTCACCCGGAATTTGTTTATCTCGCCGAGGGTGGGGATTCTCGCGTCGAGGAATCGCGCGTTAGGCGGCAATTTGTTATGTACGATGTATAATCGGAATAAGACAATTTTTTCTTATTATGTATGAATATATTAAATATGAAAATATTATATGCATATATCAGACATAATAACATATAATTACAAAGCTATATTAAAAAATATATATATATGTATATATATATGTAATTATATAATTATATACATATACATGTAATTAAAATTTTATAATTATATAATTATATAAACATATATTTATACACTTACAAATTCGCACACATAAATTTGCGAATGAATATACTGTAGCAAGGAAAGCGTTAAAAAATTAAGTGATAATAAAAGTCCTGGCGATATTTTATTCCGAGTAACAATTCCTGAATTCCGAGAGCTTAAAAATGGCCACTCACGAGCGGCGATTAAACGACACTGCCTGTCCATGACTCGCGTGTATACCGTGCGATGACCGTGTACTTTACCCGGCGTTTGCACACGTTAGACAAAAAATTATGCTGCCGTTCGCTTATGCATATACTAATTTACGATCGATATTTCGATGGTTCATATACACATGATCATCGTACACGGGTGATATACTGGATAGTAACAATTTTTTTATTTTTAAAGCATCAATGAGCGCGCGAAGTGCGCGGTCGTTAACTTTATTTATTGCGCGCGTGATCTGCAGACCAAGTAATCACTTTTAACCGTAGCCTGCGGTTGAACAAAGAATTGTTGCTGAATTGTTAAAAATTGTTAGAATGAAAAAATTGCAAGACTTTTTGATATACTTAATTACTCGAGAACACTCTCACAGTATTTTAATTCGCGAATTCTGGGATATCCTGTACGTATAAAAAAAAGGGAACAAAAGAGAGAAAAAAAAGGAAATGAAAGAAGGAATATACATATAAATGTATATACTGTAAGTTATATTGACTGTGTAGAGAGTTCTGCTTTATAATTTCAGTCGATAATCTTGGATAGTATATTAACAACTGATCCAGAAAAAGATCGCTCGTTCTATAATAAAGGAACGATGATAAAAATGAAGGGTAACAACCCTGTCGTTGATGTAACACGTTCATCGCCTTCCCGACGATAAAAATAATATTATCAATAATCTACGTGCACCTTGTGGCTGTGATCGCATTATCGTTTACATTACACTATAATAGCGTATACGTTTATATACATTTCACTGTAGAATGCACAAGGGGAACGCTGTGAATGCATAAGAAAATGGTTGTTTTCGAAATTCACGTTTAATATTATTATCACAAATGCTGTACACGTTAACGTTGCGCCTCGAAAACTTGGGCGCTTAACAATTTATCCTAGTGAACACAGGGTCTGTTATGGCGGTAGCTCTGTCAGCGAATCACGGTCTCACCTGAAAACAAAAAAGCAGATGCATATCTAATTATTGTGTTCGACAGTCATTATTGTAAAATCTTGTAATTACTAACAACGATTATTGCGAAAGGGAGGTAAAATATATGTACAGTCTGCATATTGTGTTGCATATAGAGTTCTTTGATATCTAAATAAGTTTCTTTTTTCTGAAATTATGAAAAAATATCAGTTGAAAATGAATAAATAATGGAGACTTTGGAACAAATATTTATTAAAACTTTTGAAACAATCGATAGATTGATAGAATAATTATAGGAAGAGAAATCACACATTAAATTCTACATATCACTAATGGTTATTTTGAATATTAATACGAGGATGAGTCAATAATTATTCGCATTCTAATTCTGTAATTTTTATTAGAACAACAATAGAGAATGTACAATTACGTTGTTTTTTAATACAGTCCCCTTGCTTTTCAACGCACTAATTCTAGCGTTCCACAATGCTTGCATATACCCTCGGTAAAAAGTTTTTTTTTGTTTATTCCTCAACCATGTATGCACCGCTTCTTGCACATGTTGGTCTATGTAACAAGTCGACGACCTCTTAAGGCATCTTTAAGTAAACCAAACAGATGGTAATCCGAGGGAGCGAGATCTGGACTGTATGCAGGATGCTCCAATACCTCGAAGCCCAGTTTCTGAAGCGTTTGAACGGTGTGGACAGCAGTATGTGGGCGTGCATTGTCATGCAACAAAACATCTTCCGACAATAGGCTTCGGCGTTACCACCTGTTTGGTCCACTTGACCACCTTAAGAGGTCGTCGATTTGCCACGGACCAACATATGCAAGAAGCGGTGCATATACATGGCTGAGAGACAAACTAAAAACATTTTTTTTTTTAGAGTATATGCACCTAAAGCAAGTGCATTGAAAAGGGGGCTATGTTGAAAAATGATGTAATCGTAATTCTCCACTGTTGTTCTAATAAATTATAGAAATAGAGTGAATAATTATTAACTCACCCTATATTTACATTTCATATATATATACATATTTATTTATATATATTTATATTTTTTTACTTTTATATTTATTTTTTTTATATTTAATACATTATATAAAAAAAAAAAATATATATATATATATATATATATATATATATATATATATATATAATTAATCTCAAATTGGGAATAATTCAAAACAATTTGATTGAATATACTGCATAAAATTTTTATGACAGATTAATATGTCAGCTGCGTATCGATGCCCGAATTAAGCGGAGATTTGTTTTTTCTATGCGAAATGAAACGAGTTTAGAATACTGCGAGCTCTGTTATATGTAACTACCGCCTCGCGCCGCGGCCGTTACACGATAGAAACAATATGGTGTACGTTCGAAGTGTAATACTCCGGTACACCGGGGAGCGGAGAGGAAGAGGGGTTGTCATAAGTGATTCGGTATGCGCATACGTGATGATATAGGTCGCCGCGTAAATGCCCGCGATGTTCGATCGCAGCTGCAGCATGCACAGGGTGTCCAATTATAATCAATGGAATAAAATATCTTGGGAATTAAGTTTGGTCCGATAATTTTACGATATTGTATTTTATGACATTTTGAGGAGGAAACTCGATCAAAATAATGTTTGCAAACGCGTAGAAATGATATAAAGTGCATCTCTAAATTTTTTTTGGCAAAATTATTTTTGAAGAATCATTTTAGGAGAATTTTTTTAAATACTCATCATTTTTATCGTGGCGAATCTAGCGCTCTTATTTGGATATAAAATATTTTGTGAGAGATTGAATATTTTTCCTTTGAAGTCAGAAAATATAGAAAGGAAAATGTCTGGCTCATATCTTAATTTCAAGATATTTGATGTTATAATTGGAAAGCCATGTAAAAGTCCACTGTTCAGAGTTTAGATGCACAAAAACGTGCATATAGATGCCTTTCGCGAATACATAATGTCTTGAAAAAGCTCCTCTGATCGAACGAAATTTTCTATCGAGAAGAACTGTCTTTCACGTTTCTATTCTTCTCGAAAAAAAAGTGATAAAACCACAAATTTTTTTTCTTCGCAAATGTGCTCTCGTCGAACTTCACGTCTCGTCGAGTTTGATAATACGGAAATTTTCAGAGACGCCACAATCCATTAACCCCCCTCGAGTACCATCGGATGTGCCCTCCTCAAAAGCGCAGGGGCTCGTAAATTTGCAAACTCGCGCGCGTCACGTCGAGCCTGATAAAGCGCGGAAAATTTCGAAACGCCGTCCGCCCTTTCCCCTCGAGTATCGGGAAGAGAAATATGCGGTTCGTAAACTCGCAAACTAATGCGTCATGGCGTTAATGATGATGCAAAAGTAGGATACTTTTTAATAGAAAACTATGTAAAAACGATTATCCTTAATATCCGATACAATCAATACATGATTACACCAATACGCGATTACAATCAATACACCCTCGGATTAGATTATTTATGTATTTTAAATAAAACAATCACAAATTTATCTTATTTAATTTTCGTGAAAATATCGAGAAAATTGAAAGGAATACTCTTGGTATTCATTTTATGTTCTTATAAATGGCATCTATCTTCTTTGATACGCTGCTTTAAATATTCACCCTGCTGTAAATATGAAAGTAATTTTCAGAACGCTATGACATACCTACAATAATGCCTTTTACATCAAGTCGTTATTCAAGAAGTTACTCGAGAACTCAATAAAAAAAGAAGGGCCAATTACATACATTTATGTCGTTAATGAATATAAAAAATATCGATCGTACCTGAATGCCAAATTATTTAGATTTATGCATTACCAGAGATTTTTCAATCCGTTTTTTCAACCCGGATCTTTCTTTATATCCAGATCACGTTAGAAAAAGAAATATCATACAAATACTTCAAAGAAAACACCCATTATAATTCTCAGAAATTCTATTCGTAAACAAGCAATTTTTTTGTCGAGAGAAAGCGACAAAGTGAGAGACTGAAAGTTTACCTGCAAATATCTGCGCTATGCTGCCGGACGATTTACAATAGTTCGCGAGTGACGGGTCGTAACTTATCAAAGTCCGTCTGGCGTCCTCGCACCAATTCCAAAAAATGATCTTCTGATCCCGCGTGGCGAGATCCGACAGGAGCAATGCTAGGTTTTTCGCGACTGTGGCATCAATTCTGAGCACGTGACGGCCCTCCACTACCACCGGTAAGCTTGCCGGCCTCTTGTCGCACCTAGATACGCAACAAAAAGTCGCATGTTCTGAAATAAACACCGTCTTTCTCAAACGCATATATTGTACGCGAGAAAAGCGTGCGTTCTTGCGATTTAAGTTTTATAAAGACACACACAAGAAAAAATACTATTTGTGGATTTAACGAAATTCTTATTCAAGTTGCCAAGATATTGTATGCTATTAAAAATTTTACGATGTTTCGCACCTCTTTCGGGGCACCTGGTATACGCGCGCGTCCGAATCATTTCTTACGCGGATTTGCGGTGGGACTTACCACGACATTACTCGCTCTCGGAGGTACTCCGCCGCTGGGAAGCTCAGGGATTGCTTGGGCGATACGAAAAGCACGGTCAAGCCATCAACAATCCGCTCTTCGATCAATAACCCGGGCCGAGCCGCGAAATAGAGTAAGAGAATTAGATTTACCGCAATCCCGGCGATCATACCGTACTCCAAACCGACCGCCAAGCAACATAATAACGTCACTATCAACGGCACTAGATCGATTTCTGCTCAATGCCAGAGAAAGAGAAGTCGATTAATCTCAGAGACTATAGAAACTAGACTAGAAACTAGATTAACCGACAGATAATTTATAACGAGCTGTATTTAATGCTTTCCCGATCGAGTATCGTATTGCTTTCTGTATCTCACATTATTAAAAGCAGAATTTAATGTATAATTACAGTCAAGAAATAGTAATCTAGGAAAAGAATTTACTACAAGAGAGAACTTTATTTTTATTTAATTAGAATCCATTTTTCTCATTTATACTTTTTTATTTATAGGAATGTGCAATAAATTTCACGATTATTTTTAAGTTTTTTTAACTTATCAAATAATTCGATTCTCAAAATTCTCTACATTTGGGAAGAAAATTATTATAACAAACTTTTCAAGTTTAAATTTAATTAGTAGGTATATCTCGCGTTATGAAATAAACAATCGAAAAAAAAAAAACATCTAGAAAGCATCAAACGAGCAATATTTAGAGATATCTGGAAAGTATCTGTAAGTAATTAAAATATCTTACTCTTTGTTCTCCAGAGAACAAGGAAAATGTGTGTTTCGAACATGTAAAACATCGCGATTATGATGACCGCCGCTAACGTAGCCTTGGGAATAAATTTGAAAGTAGATGTCAGTAGGCCGCATGCCAAAAGCACCAAACTGCCGGTGATAACACCACCCATCGGCGTTTTGACGCCAGACGCATTATTGACGGCGGTACGGGTGAAACTTCCAGTCACGGGCATCGATCTCACAAAGCTGCCGCATATGTTGCAGAGGCCGAGTGCCAGCATCTCTTGATTGGCGTCGAGAGTCTTTCCTTTCGCTGCAAATTTGCCGAAACTTTTCAAACGCGTCGTAAAATTTCACTTCGTAAATTTATTATTGAAGGGAGCTTGAGCGCGCGAGAACCCGATAATTCAATAATTTGTAAGATCCGGGCGCGAATCTACGGGAAGGAGAACAGAGGTCGTACTCTTTCTCCTTCTCGAGAGATCGGGCACTTCAAGAAATTTGTGCTTTTAATCACGCGTTCGCTTCAATGAATTATTTGTGAGTCTTTCATAATTATCACGAGATTCCGGGATAAGTAAATCATATCTTCACCGACTGCAGGATTTTCTTCTATCGCTTAATCGAAGTAAAGTCCTTTTAACTAAATTTGCCATCAATATTTGTACTCACCAAACGCTTTGGCGATGGCAATGCTCTCCAATATGGCGATGAGTGGTATCGAGAGGATGCCGCTGCCAAGTTCGCCGACTGCCTCTGCGAAGGTATACGTACGGTTTCCGTTCACGATGGTAAACGGAGGTGGGGAAAACGGTGGTAGACCCTCGGTTATGTTGCCCGTAATTTGAAACGGTTTGATGTCGTGAGAAAATAGCACGGAGGCTATGAGAATTCCAACTATCACGACTATGGCGTTTCTGGCCAAGGAGATTAGCCACATGAGTTTTTCGAAAGGAGTTCCCAGCTTCTTGCCGGGCAGTTTCTATTTTCGAATATTTTAGTCTATTAATTATGCTTCAACTGTATCTACTGATGATTGCTCTGATATTTAATCTTATTTAAAAAAATACAATTTTTCAGAAATGATTAATCACTTGATTGAAATTTGGTTTTTAAGGAAAGAAAGTTACAAAATGTGCTAAAAATTATATTGGACCGTTAAATTCTACGTAAATTATATTAATTATATTAAATTCGGATAAATATTAGCGATAAAAAATTTAAGTCGGTGCTAAGAAGTTCTAATAAAAAATCTGAATAAAATATTGAAAACATTTCCTAAAGGCGATCAGCGCTTGTGATATAATACAACCTTTGTAGTAATCCTGCAATTTAATCAATTTTACCTTGAGGAGAACCAGCACCACCATCGAACACACTCCTAGCACTGTGTCCCAGAGTTGAGTTTCCTTTATATGATTAACAACGTTTGAAATAGCGTCGATAAAGGAGTCACTGCGCCCTTTTATACCCAGCAAGGTACCTAATTGAGAAGTGGCGATAATAATCGCCGCTGCATTACTGAAGCCACAAATTACAGGCATGCTTATGAAGTCTACGAGAAACCCCAAATGAAGCACTCCCATGACCGTGATCACGACGCCTGATAAAAAGCACACGAGCACCTGAAAAGGAATTTCACACGAGCTTTATAAAGGAAGATTAAAGTAAAATACATATCTTGCAACGAAATCGTGATTATAAGTACCATGGACTTAAAATGATTACTTTCGCGAGTAATTTGAAAGTAGACGCAAAATGAATGTATCAGAACAAAAGTATATTGATAAATTATGTTAATTTGACATACATTACTACGGATATATTAAATGAAAGGAATTATATATACTATATAAAGTATAAAGGATATATAAAATTAAGTTTCGAAAATTAAGTTTCAAAGTTTGGACGAGGGTTTAATAAATGCCACTTACGGCGATATCTTCTCCAAGACTGGTCACGTACTTTTGCACCATTAATGCCATTATCGCGGTGGGTCCCACCGTCACATCCTTGCTACTACCGAAGACCAGATAAACGAAGCAACCCATGAAACCGCTGTACAGGCCATACTGAAGTTTTGAAAAGTTCACCTAACGAGAGTCGTCTTCCAACTATCGTAGATTAGATCAGTTACTCGGTGGACAGATCCTCAAAATACTCGAGAGATTCAATTAACCGAGCGAAAAATTGCGAGTAGTTCAACGAGTGTACGAGTTCAAATTTGTTTTCAAATTAAGATTATCGTGAGAGTTGACATCCTTCTCACGATCTCTTCCAAAAATTATTTTAGAATTGTAATAAATTTAGAATTGTATAAATTGATACGCTGTATCGAGGATTTTTAATTTTGTCGGGAATGCCGCGGGATATTTTAATTGATTTGTCGGAGAATTAAGTATATCGTTTTTACGATAAAATGTTGAAATTTTATGGTAGCTTGAATTTGAACGTCATGCGCAGAAGGAAGTCTGTTTATGTAGCAAGTAGCAAGTACGCTCATATCATCTACCCACCTGTGCCGGAAGTCCAGCCACTATTGCATACGCTATGCCCTGCGGTATCGCGGTCAGACCCACTGTCAACCCTGCCAAAGTGTCCTGCAGAAGTTTGCTCCAACTGTACAGAGGCAGCCATGCTAGAATCGGTATCCTCCGTAGGAGAAGCCCCTTGAGGTCGCAACTTTGAGAAAGTCTAACATTTGGATCTATAATTTATATAATGAACGTGTGAATGTCAAAAACAGTTGCAAAAATGATTGAAACAAGAATTTGGATTACAATCTTGTTAAATAATCCGTATGAAGTTCCGGAGAAATGCATGTTAATTCAATTATGTTTGATAATAATAATTAGTATCTGAAAATAATAATTATGACGTCGATAATGATATAAAGATAATAATTTCTTGAATGTTTAAGTAAAAGGTATATATTAATATATTAAAATAATATAAGATATCGTTAAATCTTCTTCAACGTAAAGCAAGATGTTAAAGTGTAAAAAATTAGAGAACTAGAGAAGATAAATTGTCCACGAAGTTTTCGTTTGAGAAAAAGGAATGTGACGCTAATTACATTTATTTCCTCTTATTGAAATAATAAAATAATAAAGGCAGATAAATTACGCGAGACTCATTATAGACATCGCTTTACGTTATTTAATTGGTTAAGAAACAGTTTGTTAAAATTCGACGATGTCTAAGCATCATCATCAGCTTATCATCACAGCCACTGCATCGTGTCAAAAATTGCAAAACTACTAACTAATCATAGTCACGCCTCTCAAAGTTCTGACGATAGTTGCGATATCGAAAACAGCGCAAACATGATAT
This sequence comes from Temnothorax curvispinosus, assembly GCF_003070985.1. Classification (NCBI taxonomy): domain Eukaryota; kingdom Metazoa; phylum Arthropoda; class Insecta; order Hymenoptera; family Formicidae; genus Temnothorax; species Temnothorax curvispinosus. Next base: position 1,906,106 of record NW_020216437.1, on the reverse strand, counting down.
TACAAAATTGCAACGCGCGTGCAGATATTCCTTTCTAATAATAACCGTTCACATATTCTATCAATATATTATAAATTTATATATTCAGTACAGCACTACATATATTATTAATTATATACATACATAGCGTCATAGTCTCGATTTACACTTTAATTTTCTCTCAGCACATAAATGAAATAATTTCCACTGCTGAATTTTTTTCACACAATTCGCGAAATTGACGTGTATTGACGCGTTAAAACTTATATAGCTTTATCGACGTGAACTTTCGAGGGAGAAACGCGATCTGCGAAATGGCAATTGCGAATAAAAGACTCCCGATTCGGCACGGTGTTCATCTAACACTGAAACCTTTAGTGCTCTTGATAATCCATTACAACAGGAATTGCAATAATTTTTCAAGTGCTTGATTAGCAGATTGCGATAAAGCGTTTAATGTGTCACGTGGCAGCCATCGAGATAAGATTTTCTCAAACAAACGGCAATCGGAAGAGACAGTCGATTTAGCATTACAATCTCATCTCCATGTTTAACAACGGCGAATTAATTCCCGAGGTATTAATTCGCGTGTCATGTGATAATGTCGCAAAGAACGACACTATCAATATACTCATTGAAACACATAGGAGCGTCACGTGAGATCTGTGTGAAAGATTATGCGGAATTACTTAACGCGACAAAAATCTATCGGCAATTCTAACTGCCAGAATTCTTTTCATATAATTAGGTGTTACGAAATTGTATGCGCAAGCGTTGTGTTTTATACACTTTTTTTTTTAGAAATTTCATTTATTTTACAAATCCGATACTAAAAAATAATAGCATCTCGAATAGTTTTATTAAAATGCATTAGTTTGAATTATTCCTAAGTTCGAAACTTCACCAAAACAGATTTTAGAAAATATATATATGTTACCTACTTTAGCAGGTTAAATATTTTTAAGTACATAAGAAAAAATTATATGATATTTATAATAGATACATATATGCATATATGTGTGCCTGCGTGTACACTTCCCGTCTGTCTGGAGAAAGGAGAAACAAAGTTTAATTAATTACTGTCTTCGGAACATCGTGCGTGGTAGCGAGATTTTCATTAATCACCAGAGCATACCGTGTCTCATGACCTGACATATTTGCTAAGCACGTACGGATGCTTATACGCGACGAGAAGGTAAATAAACAGTTATAGAATACGCCGCTGTCTGCGAGATTCCGATAACGGAAAACAAAGAAACAATAATATCGCCAGTTAACTGTTTGACGTAACAATTTAATTTTTTCTTGCCTCTAGTCTAATTATTGACTTCTTATACGCGCTGTTAATTGAAAAAATTACATAGCATGATTTATATTTGTCGTAGAAGAGACATATTTAATTATATAAAATATTTGTTTTATATATTCTATTCTTTTATTTACAGCATTTTGCATATATTATATATAGGATATTACAAAATAATTTCCTTGATAAATTAGATTATGCACATTATAAACCTTGCCATTTCAGTGTCCTATTAAATTATAGAAAATATATTTTCAGTTAATTTTCTCTTCTCAAACAGTGCATTATTTTTACAGCAGCGAATTTATACGATGTTTCTCTCCCCAGACAGAATCCTTGAAAAATTGTTCCAAAAAAATAATATTTAAGTTTCTATTTACTCATACCTCGTTTTATAGTTACGAGACTGTAAAAAAAAAAAAATATCATTTTCGCAGTCGGTAGGACTCGAACCTACGCTCCCAGAGGGAATCTGATTTCTAGTCAGACGCCTTAACCACTCGGCCACGACTGCTACAACGATTATGGGTTTTGTTTAATAAGAATACTATTTAAACGGATCCCAGTTGTGATTGAATTTGTCTTAATGTTTCTTTTAATTTAAAAGCATTGTATCAGTAAATCAAGTAAAAATCACAACAGGTAATGAAAACATGAAAAATTGATGATACAAATAATATAAATCAAATTTTATCAAGATTACCACATTATATTTAAATAAATTTAAAATAATTGATAAAAGAATAAAAACAAATTGCAAATGATAAAACACTGCATGAAAATAAAGGTGTAAAAAAATAGATTGCAACAATATAATAATGTAAAATATATATACAAGAATACCTACGCCCATGAAACGAGGAGATCGAATGATTCCGCATTTACATTTGCGTCGTAGTGTTTCCTAACAGTGTATGCGTTATGAGAGAATGACGCGGAAGTGACAGTTCGATTAGAATCGGTGAGAATGATGACGCCTGGCATAAGAGGCGCGTCCGTAAAGATTGAAGCGGAACTTACTCGACAGGAGCGGTGTCGTTTCGTCGAATCTTCCTCGTAAAAGCAACATTCCGCGGGATCAGACGTGCTGCTAGAGAAACGAAGGAGCGTGTACAGCTGCATGCAGCCGTGCATCCTTTGATTTTTAGAGAAGGTCGATAAAGCAGAATACTGCGCGCGATCACGTGCGTAGTCCGCGAGCGATAACACGGAAACGTGGCGTTCTCCGCGACCTCGAGTCCGCGTGTCGCGTGTCGCTCGACATACCTATACGTATGCACGAAGATATCGTACTGAGAAAAAAAATTTATTAATCCCAAAAAATATTTAGTCCAATACGTTCAACTAAACATTTTGGTTAGTTAACTAAACATTAGTTGAATTAATTAATTTTTTATTAAAGAAACTAAATAAATTGAAACAACTAATGTTTAGTTAACTAACGAAAATGTTTAGTTGAACGTATCGGACTAAATATTTTTGTTAAGATTAACAATTTTTTTTTTCGGTGCGCCTTTAATTTTTTCTCTATCTCGCTAAATGCAGTACTGTTGTATGTACAATGGATTCAATAATAAAGTTTCTGAAGAATAACTTTTACAAGGAAATACACTTAAGAGTATCTTCCCCTCCGATTTTGATAAGCTGCTGGGCAGCGATCACGTAATTTTTTCCGTAGGGCGGAAGTTTCATGTAACTATCTCTTTCAATTGATGGTGAATAGAAAAAGATATAGTCACATGAAATTTTTCACTTTTCACGTTTTCGACCTACGGGAAAAGTTACGTGATCGCTGCGCAGGATATGGGTCGTGCAGATCAAAATTATATATATGTATAAGAACTCTTATGTTCAAAGGGATAAAACACTCCCTCGAAAAAATCGACTTCTAAGCATACATCGTTAGAATGATAAGACATAAATGAAAATAAATTTTTCCTAATAAAATTTTTATAATTTCAAAGATATCTTATTTCGATAAATTGAGAATCATTTTTCACAAATATAATATTTTTCAGAACACTTCATTGTCCACTATTATTTCTATTATTTAGAATTTTTTAATACACAGTTGAATTTGTGTCGTGAAATGAGCTTCAATTTCGTTATTAAAAAATTGAATATTAAAATATTTTGAGAATTGTATACAGAGTGTATGTTATTATATTATTTTCCAAGAAATTATTTATGCGTCTAAATACTAATTGCCCCGTTAAAAAAATACTAAGAATGAGTATACACAATTACACAATAATGTACTGTGAAAAATAATTTAAATCTAAATAAAATAATTTAAACTACAGGAAATAATTTTTGTTTTCTTGATAAGTATGTCAATTTAGATTACTTAATAGTTTGAATTTTGCGCGTAGCATATCTGAAAAAGTGCAATGTAATTGGCAATGATTAACACACTAATTGCAATCTAATCTAGTACGTGATAGCGTCGTTTCCTGCTATTGTTTGTCCCTGCTTTAGCCTTGGAACAATTGACAAAATTTGTTACCAACAAAATTATTTATGTGGTTAAACGACAGTCATATTAACTAATATCAGATTATAATTATAAGTAATTATAAATAATAATAACGATTATAAGAAAATCTGTAGATTCTTTACATGTATATCTAATATATCACTCTGAATGCAAATGTATTTATTGATATACCAGAATTTATTAATATGTTTTAACATTTCCAGAATGCATATTTAATACATCTTTTTTCGATTGGACGCATTGTATTTAAATACTCGTGCCTTATAATTATTAAGACTATATATCTATTCATTTAATTTAATATTGAGTATAAGCTGTTTTAAATCTTTAATTTTATATCTAACATTAATATTTAATATTTAATTTTCCTCTCTTTAAACGTATACAAATATCAAACTGTCAGAAAGACTTCTTTGTGAGTCATGTTGCACGGATATTTTTCACGATACGCGTAATTGTTATCCATCTATGTAGATAACAATTTAAGATATACATGTTGCACTGCTACACTGTTATATTATTCATATATATATACAAAAGATTTAAGAAATATTAATTGTATAGAATAGAATACGGAACGTATAATTTTATTTCATTATAAAAAATTATTAAAATAAAAGGGATATTTTAATATAAATTTTCTTTGATGTCCTCGGTTGTGTCGAATCTTCGGTCATTAAGGAGAATTTCAGTTTTAGATCAGCATAAGTATTATTATAAGAAAAGTGATAAGTAAATATATTTTTTGGGAACAGTGATTTTTATGAATCTTACAGGATTATATGAGTACAAGAAAGCTTACTGTAGGTGTATAGGTATCTGGTATATCTATTATTATTTATCTTATCGATTATTTAATTTTTATTTCTCATTTTCTTTACTTGTTATTCGTCCATCTTGAATCTCAATTTTTCGACTTTTATTCTTCACGCACACGTTCCTTATTTTTTGTAATTTATTTTTTATTTTCATCTTTATTATCTCTCTTTTCACACACATACATACACACACGTTTTACTCTTCTTTATCTTTTGTGTATTATATTGATCGCTCACTCACAAGGCACAAAGACACACACGTTCTGCGGAAAGATGGAATATATGGCTTCAGACTTGGCTTCAGAGATTCTAAGGAGTAATCATAGTGAAACTGTGGATTGGTGGGAGTCTGAACGCCTTGACGATCGACATGCTTACAGAAATACCACCGTTCACTGGTGACAATGATATAAGTTGAAGAATGAAGATTTCTCCGTCCCCCCTCCCCTCTGACATATAGCTAAATATACTCCCGACTGAATCGCTCAGAATTCTTCGTAAGATATTAAATGTTATTGATTTGATGTCCGTTCCGTCTATTCGTGCCATTTGGTATCTATCTAAAAAAGATAAATAAAAGAGATTAAATCTCTCTGTAGATCATTATTATTAAAAATTGTTTTTTAAAATGCACGTAATAATTTACGATTAATTTTGTTATCCATTAATAACTGTTGAAATTTCTCTAATTCTTTTAATGTTTCTAACATGGAAAAAATTCCATGTAGTTCGATTCAACATTTTTCTTTTCGCTTCGTCATCCAATACAAAAGTCTAAATGTGACTGTGTACATTATCTAATTGAGTGTTAAGTTATTTTATAATTTTTTGTGTATATTTGTAATACTCTTTCATGTATTCTTGAATTTTTTAAATCCAACAATTTTCGTATAACTGAAATATCACTGAAAATCTATTATTATAAGTTTTAACACATGTCACAAAATAATTGAACATACATGTTTCACACAAAATTTATGTACACTAGACACTACAGACGCGCGCTACGCGCGCGCTATTTATCTTTAACATTTCACTATTAACCCTATTATACACAACTGTCAAAATATACAATGACAGCTGCAAATGAAGTAAGCGCAGCAAGAGAACCAATCGGCATCGCGGAAAAGCGGCAACAATAAACTTCACATCTCCTTTTTAGAAGAGGATTACAAAATAAGTTAATACTTATAAGTCATAATGTTATTACAGAATCAGTTTTAAAGGCTTCAAGATTAGATGCATCTTTTTTCATATTATTATCAAAATCATGTCCTAACAATAGAACACAAAAAATATTAAAGATTTAAATTAAAATAATTTAATCATATTATAAATATATCACTCGAAGAGCCGAATTCTGTTTACGAGAGCGAGAAAGGCACTTCGAGTGATACTTACATTAATAAGATTAGACATTTTGGGGATAACCACTTCAAAAATACGCCGTGCTGTTTACCGTAATAAGGAGGTGTGGAAATGATAACACCATTTTATTTTCCATACTATGAGATTGCTTCATTTTGATAGAAAGGTACACGGGGCAAATATAGCTCGACGCGGGAACTTAACAGACAGAAACATACTTATTATATTGAAAGATGTTATGTGATGATATAATCTATCATGTTTAAAGATACGCAAACACGTGTAGTATCATCGTACATCGCAAATTCAGGCAAATTGTATTTGCTTAGCTTATCAGTCGGTCAATAAAGAGTGTGGAAATATTGATAAAATGGTGTGTATTACTCGATATCGCGAGAAACGCATCTCGCGCGCGTGATATGTTCCAATATTTAAATCAATCCGCGATTCAAATGATATAACTATCCGATTGTGTCGTACAAAATTAGCAGCGTGTTTCGTTGTAAACCGCAATTTCCCATCAGTAATCATGACTGCGAGAAACGAATCTATCAACATCGCGTCATTAAAAATAATTAAACGCAATCTTGAATATTAAGGCAAACGGGATTCACGCGAACGCGCAGATTGTTTTCATGATTTGTAAAAATGGCAAAACCTCACAGACTAAGATAGACAATAATATTGACAGAGGAAGGAAAGACGGATAATATTGCAGGGAAAATCCAGAAATAATTTTATAATCATATTAATCTATCTTTGTCATCACCTCATGCTCATCTGTTGTCAACATAAAAGTTGTTATAAAAGCAACGATAAAAGTGAGTAGCCGTTATAACATAATTATACGATAATTTTTTTACTGCATTAAACTTTTATGTAAACTATACTTGTTTTGACATACTTTTTAGAACAGAATGAATTACAGAGAACGGAGCAAACTCATTAATCTTAATCACTGTATATAATACATACTTATGGCGTTATTTAAAAAAAAAAATGTTACTGATAACAATGACGTCGAGAGCTAAATTCCAGAATGCGGAAAATATTCATTCAAACTGTAAACATATGTCACTTTTTATTCACATGACGGCTTGTTAAAAATACATACATAAAAACATAATACGATTGCGATTACTATTTCAAAGTTCCAGTGCACGTGTCAATGATTTCAAATTCGATTTTACAGAATAAACAAATATTATCTGCACTCTTGTTCATTTGACCAAGATCTCGTGTCTAACGATAACATTTTTACATTTCCACCACGTGCAGATTACAATTCGATCTTGAAACGTAGTTTCATGCCAAAATTAGAAATGTAATCCCTTATTATTAAATTTGCCTGCAATTTAATATTATTGTTGCTAGTAAGCATGTTATAAATCTACTAAGAAATTTATCATTAATAAAAATATCATTCTAAAGTTCAAACTTAGACCTCTTACTTTCCAAGACGAGTAGCTTTATCATTATTAGATGTAAGATCCCCCAATGATCGAAAACGTCAATATTTATTCGTTCTGTTGAACACGTATCGTCGCTATTCATTTATCAAAAATACATTTTATTTTTACAGAATTGACCCAGGTAATCGCATTGTTATTAGAACGAAAATATTCGTTACAAATGCACGAACAATTGATTAATCGATATCAAAGCTAGCGAAAGTTACAAATAAATCGTATGTTACGCCATTATCTGTGCTGTCATTAGCTGTGTGTTGCTTTATTTCTGTATTAGAATAATTATTAGAAAATTCATCTCAAAATGATGTCAAATTATAAGAAGTTAACAAGAGCATTATACTACAATTCCATATAAATCTCTTGTCATGTAATCGCAGCATAATTGACGTGACATTTTTCATCAGTATAATATTAAATTATATCTAATTGTAATTATTATAATTTGCTGTTATTGTTGCTATTATTGGAAATATCTTTATTGAAGAAGAATATATCTACAATCATATAATTAACGAGCTTTTTTATTCTAGAATCTTATCGCTGTGTTTCTAGACAATGTTGTAATTAATAATGTGCGAGTACTCTTTTCTCCTCTATTTCAGAACGTTTGAAATGATTGATCATTCCATTTCGTATTTACACAATTTCCTAACAAAAAGCTTTCTGTCGGTTTTGTAACAAATCATTCATGCGAATCGATAATGATATATATTACATAAGACCGTCGTATCATTCGACTGTTTCAGAGCTATTTTTCTGCAGATATGACTCTTCTCCAGAGACGTACTCAAACATTCCCACTTTTTTCAGCAAATTATGGATTACGTAAGTATTCATATTAGTTGCAATTGTGTCAAAAATATTTTCAATTATTTACACATTATCATCGTAAGCTATTTACTTGTTTAACTTTATGCCAATTTCTTTATTTTGTACGAGAAAATTAGAAATTTTTTATTTATTAATTATTTAATAAAAAGAATTAGGTTCATCAAAAAGCAAGAACTACTTTACGTTTCTAAAAAAAATATATATATATATATATATTAAAATGCTGCTGTTTTATAACTAATTATTTTGCATAATTCGTGCAACGACGCATCAAAGGAATTGTACATACACATTAACTATTACGTGCATATTTAATGTATTAAATCGCTAATCACGTTTAAATGTCCACACATGCTATTCGTAAGCCACGCGATTGTGAATTTAATTGCGATTGATATCTCGATTTTCACTCATAGCTCCCGGATAGGAGAGACCATCACGAGCCAACAAAAAGCGAACGACGAGGATGGGATTCGAACCCACGCGTGCAGAGCACATTGGATTAGCAGTCCAACGCCTTAACCACTCGGCCACCTCGTCCGTTGCCAAAAGGAAGTGCGTTTACCAAAGCAACTTGTCCGTTGTAATCGTCCGTAATTGAGATTATATATGTTCTAAGTAGTGAATGTGAAGTTCTCATAACGAATCGTTCCCGAGTCGAAAAGTACAAGAGATTCGATTATCCGTAAAAATATTTATTATTGAATTTAAGAATTTAATTTATATAAAATAAATTTATAATATTAATTATTAATTATATACATATAATATTAAGAATAAATAAAAATATATATATTCCATACAATATTCCTTTGTAAATCTTCGATTTTCTTTTAATGAAAATGTCAATGGAAATCATTATTTATCTCAATATTATATCTTCATAGATGTATTTTAAAATTAAATGCAACTTTAATTTTAAAATAGAGTTTATTCGAATTTGACTGAAGAATACAAGTTCTATTATAGCTATTTGTTTCTTTTAAGCATATTTTTATAAAAACTTTTCACTGTTTACAGCCTTTAATTTAAAAGGCATCTTGTTGTATGTTTGTTAAAAGAAAAAAATCAATTTATAGATTTGACCAAAAGTCTGCAGCTTAAGAAAGTACGTTTAATGCGAGACACATCTTATATAATTTCGTTTTTATCGCCTATTTTTGTATTTTTTACTAAACTATTCGAATTATTTTAATTAAGCGATCATCCGTTTCATGAATGATCAAATTCTGCACGTGAAACTTCATCGCAACGACCTCGAAACTTACGCAATCGTAACGTACAACATGAGATTTGTCGGAATACTGTTCGAGATCGAATTGTCTCGCTCCAGTGGCCACAAATAATTGGTACAATCGGACCAATTCCGACAATTCTAGGAACGTCTCAAATCAATCACGATACTTGTTGCTCCTTGTTAGAAATTGTCTTTTTACTCCTTTATGATATTTCCCTTAAGAAAAATAATTCCGAACACTTCGTTTTCGTTAAAATAAAATTTAATTAAGCCGTTAACTGCAAAAAGACTCGCTAAAAAATTAATTTTTTCACGTTACATAAAAAATCAATTATTTTATCTGTAAAAAAATACTTAAATCTGAGAACGTGTAATGATCAAGAATGTTCCATCTGTATATCATTTGTGGTATTTTTATGGAAGTAAAGAGCTAGTATTAACAAATTGAAAAAATTCCTACTTCTGCATAACTTTTTATCTATAGATTAAATGATATTAATCATGTTAATCGCGTTATAAATGTCCAAAATCGTTCGTATTATTGGATGAATTCAAATACGCTAAGGTATAAACTTAAAATTGTAAATATCAATATCAATATTGCCGAACGAATCTCTCTGCAAGATATAAAAGGAAATCTGTCATATATACTTGCGAGTCATGATACGCGGTCAGCCAAGCGGGCCGCGGAAAATGCGGATGTGCTGAAAAGCCAGGATTACGCAATCTCATCGACGATTCTGAAGAGGTAGGAGGAAGAAGCATCAGGAATTCGAGCACGAACGGAAAGTCCGCGAGACGCATTGTCGTTCCTCGTGGAATGTGCCAGCGAACCGATCGAAGATTCGCGGATTAAGAGGCTAAGAATTTCGCTACCGTAACTTACACAGCTTAAACATACTTTATAGTTACACAATACTTTTCCTTTACAAAGCTGTCTTACATGATAAGCATTAATGCATTTCTATCTGAGAAAGTAAAAAGTTTTTTCTTAAAAAGAAAAAAACTTTTTAATATCAGTCTGAAATGATAAAATTACTATTGTTTATATAAATTGCTATTTTTAGTAGTAAAAAATTTTAAATAAGTTATAATAATCCAAAAACAATAGATACTAATAATTTGAAAATAAAAAATTATCGCGTTTTAGGACTTTCTGCATTGCTTTTTATTACGAAAACATAGTAAAATATAATTGTTGAATTGTTAAAATTATTGGAATTGTGCTAGGTTTTGTCTTGAAGTGTAATATTTCAATGGCTATCGAATATTTGGGATTAATAATTTGATAGATCATAAAAATAATTATGCGAACAGGCGATATAGGAGAAGGATAAAATGAAGAACAGAAATTTTCCACTGCCCCATACAACTTCGAAGTAATCGATAAAAAATTGAATGATAGCCGCCGGAGCTACATTCAAATGGCACGCGATTAATGTAATGCGATTCATGTAATGCGATCGAGTTCCGCTGTGCATATTTACATACGTTTGCGATAATACCTCTCGTGACAAGATTCAATTATGCGAATTGTTCGCACAAGTGAATAGCACGCACACTTCTCGGTACTTCTTGTTCTTGCGCATCAACGTAGACGAATATAACGCGAAGATGTCACAAAAGCTGTTTTCTTTCAGCTAAGAAGCATTTGATTGATTCGAATCTACATCATATTTTTTATATAATTTTATATAATTTAATTATCTTAAAAGCAACAGATAAAATTAAGCCTTAGACACAGAGTCAGAAAACATCTGATGTTCCATAAATGATAATAAAAATAAACAAAATTAATATTATTAATGATAAGTTTAATTTATTTGTCGATTGTTTTATTACTTTTCTACTTTTATTTGCTACGTTTTTCTCAAATTGGAATTTAAGAAATGGTTAACCTTTTACATCGAATTAAAATATGCCAAACACAAATTCTGACAATTACATTGGAACAAAAGTTCTGTGTAATTAGTTCTTGTTTAATCTTCCGGAATTTTCCTGCATGGTGAAATAGCTTTAGCGCGAATCGAAGCGTTTCGGATTGACACAACATGCAATCATCGTTATCGTTAGTTTAAACGCTCTCCCCATTTCGCGGTGGAGATTAGTGAATGGAAGACATATCTCACGGAATGCGGCATGTAAGACTTTATGATAATGAGATGTGCTTGCGCGCAAACGCGACTCGCCGGTGTTCCTATTGCAAAATTGTGCTTATACTTACGCAACCGCGCTATATACGCGAACGACGCGAATATGTACTCGTTACGACCCGACATAACTTTTCGAATTACATTATGATAACTCTACAAATCACGTCTTATCTGAATCAAGCAAATTGAAATTTAATTGAAGCTTTATCGGTAAATTCTGTCAAACAACTGGGCAGTTCAATAATCAAATTAATTACGATTTGTTATCTTAACATAGGTAAAATATATAAAGAAGAGACATATTAACACACACTAAATATACACAAATAGGATGTTTCTTTATATATTTTATCGATATTAGCTTTATATTACATAAAATTTATATTTTTTAATTCAAATATATAAAACTTTATATTTTAAACTTAATTCTGTGTGTATATATATATATTACATCTGTAAAGCTTAAAATATAAAAATTCTGTTAAAGTTTACTTAAAAAAAAATTAATCTTCTCTTTAAAATTTTTTACAAGTTTTAGATCTTAAAAATTTATTCTAAAATATTTTAATATCTACACAATTTAAAAAAAAACAAAAAAGAAATTGAAAAGCATACTTTTTTCAAGTGGTATGAATACCTACGAGAAGAAGAATGTATGTATTTGACTAATTGCTAATTAAGCTAATTAAGTACAAAAAAATCTTTAAATCTATATGCAAAATTAACAGGCTTTTTTTCCTTAAAACTACATTTTATACGAATGACGACTGCGCTCATAGAAAGTAAAAAACATCTTCATTTTTTTCTTCAAACAATTGTATAAGACACAACCATTAGCACCGTCGCATCAGATTTTTGTCTCGTCTCGTTACTTATATTATTATCTCTTGGACATTATCAGTCCACTAATTAATTCCGAAATATTCAACACAATAAACAAAAACTTTAGCAACACGTAGAACATTTTTTTTTTTTTTTTAAAGAAGTATTGCCAATATTCTTTACTGCTTTCAAGATAAGAATAGCTTCTTTAAATATCTATTTGTTTGTATATGTGATATCTATAGAGATAGATTAATTTTGGTCAATTAAATGCCCGTAAAAAGATAAGTTTCGCGTTCACATATGCACTCAGAATAAAGTTCTTATAGGATTAGATTACGATAATTATGTTCCGTATGCGATGTGCGAGAGTATGTGAGCGTATTGTATATAGGTGTGCGTGTACATGATGATGTAAGAGAACGGAAGCAATCGCGAGATAGCAAGCGCAGACTGTAAAAATCTCTGGTCACTGCTGGAGGAAGGTTCCACGCGCTCCTTATCGCCAACGTTATTGCATGCCGAGCACCAAATTACATAATGTCGCCGTTTGTAAACAGTGATTATCACCACATTCCATTGGAATGGTCAAAATTTCGTTATACGCTTGCATTCGGTTCCAAGTTTCCACGAAAATGATAGACGTTCTTAAAATTTTTTATTATCAGAAAAGCAAAACAATCTTGTTCGTGTAATTGTTCGTGTAACAAGCGCAATTTGTATTTCTGTTATTGAAGAAACAAAGGGGTCTAAAAATAAAATAAAAATGTAACTCAGTATTTATAATATTTCTCATCTTACATCAAATACTTAGTTTGCAAATGAGAAACCCATCTGCACGTTAAATAATATCAAAATATTATATAGAGAGCTAATTATGTATAAACTTTATATGTATATAAGAAAATTTTAATTTACGTTAAATTATGAAATACAATATATTTAGAAACTATATTTATTCTGTTGTTACACGTTATCTGTATATTTCTACATTAAAAAATAGATGTATAATTAATATGTTTCTATCACGCAGCACGTGATAATTCTAAATATCGTCATTAACAAATTGACACCATTGAATAATAATTGTCACTTATAATAATTTAACTTTATCGCGACCCTTTCCCTACTATTTTACGATTTTAGGGGTACGTGCCAAATTTCGTAAACATATTTACCGTTTTATGAGATAAGTCGGATCGATAAAATATTACGTATTTATTAACATGCAAACGCACGCCACGCGATTTTATCGCTGCCTCGCGTTTCACTGATTACTATATTTTTTATTCGAGTGGATTTCTACTGAGTAGTTTTCGATTTCAGGATCGCCACACTCCAGCGCGGACATTGATTACGCGTGTAAAATGCATGACGTTATGAATTCTCAGTATAATTAATGTACCGTACTCGCTAAGTTCTTTTGCCGAGCTTTATATTTTCAATCATCCGTATCGATCAAAAAGAAATTTTACATGAATACAATTTTTCGCAACGACACTTCAAATCGCTTTAATTGTAAGCTCGTGACGATTTTATATTTTCCGCCTGCAAACTTTTTTCATTTTTTTCACGTTTGATTATGGCGTGTAACTGTTCTACGTAACACGTGCGAATGCAACATCACATAATGAGATATCGGATGTATCGCGGCGAACGGTGCATGCGATTATTATAATACAAATCAATCATCATAACGCACGAATTCGCGATACGCGATGATACCCGGCGGGCATCGTGATCGTTTGTGTAAATATATAGATACTGCAATAATTACAGATCCGCTGATAAATATTCTTTGCGTGGAGTTTATTATGTGTATTATATCTATTGATTGTACGTTTCTCGCTCTTGTCTCGGAGATGTCTCTTCGCGCGTGACAATGTGCTTCCATTAGAGATGACTTTGCGATTCATATAAGAACCCATTTTTTAATTTCAAACTCTTGAGTATATAAAAAATATCGCGTAAAATTATTTATAATTAAAAATATGTAATAAACGTATAAAACGTAGAATAAGAAATATACAGGATTTTCCATAGTGCACGATATTTCAAAATATAGCGTATTTTAAAAATAAAAGTTAAAATTTTTAAAATTATTACATATAAGTTATTTAATTGGTCAAGACAATTTAATATTTATAAATGTTTACGAAAAGTATACTGGCACGAGACGCTATCTTTTTTTTGTGGGCGATTCATATATATTAGCTGTACGTGAAATATAGTATCTATTAAATAGATCATTAAATCTAATATTTATTATTTGTTATAATTTTCGTTTTCTTATACTTATAAAATATTATGTAATAAACTTTTCCGCTTTGAAATAAATCACTTCGAAAAACCTGGTAAAATTCCCGTCTTCCACGACTATTTCAAATAACATCGAGAATCATGACGTATGACGCAATAGGTTCCACTGTATTATTCAATTACCAACTGATTGGAATATTTTTTATTTAACAGATAAATATTTATGCCAGTCGGAATTATTAAGCAAGTCGGAGTAATTCGAATATTAATTGCAATTAATATTCGATCTGCCAGCCGTATTCATATTAGCATCGCAGATTATCCGCAGTCAAGATGCTCGCGTCCAGGGGAAGAACCTATCAGCCGCGCGGGGGGTATCGACGTCTGGACGAGAGGTCAGGCGTGGGTGATTCGCTTTGGGTATCGCGGGCAGCGAGAACGCGTGGCGATCCGGTGCGGTGCCGGGGTACGCGGCGGTGCCTAGCGCAAAAGTATAATTCGCGGCTGTCGGAACAGTTCGCGGCCGCAGGTGAGCGAGCGAACGACCCGCTAGCCCGCTACTCGAGAGAGTCGGTGACTCGTGCGACGCGCGGACGTGGACTCTCAGCCCGGGGTCCGATACTCCTGGTCCCTCCGCGAATCCGTTTCAGCGGGTCCGTCCCGCACAGTGCACACAGTCGCGCGCGCAAGAGAGAAAGAGAGAGAGCGGCGGGTCAGGTGAAGAAGAGGAGAATCCGGGAAGCGAGAAGAGCCCGCGACGGACGAGCAGCAAACACGCGCGTCGTCGCGGACGATGCGCTGCGCCGGACCTCGCGCTCCCGCCGACGAGTCGACGATGAACCCGAACCGAGGAGCCAAGCCTCGTCACCACGCGTGATATATCACGGACGCAACTCACAGGGGTGAGTACTCGTCGTGATCGGATACAGAGGGGTGATATAAAAATGAGACACATAATATGAATCTAAAATCGCCGATGTACAACGATAGAAAGGCCAGCGTCGATTCTGGGCAATATTGTTAGCAGAGCGAGTGAATTAGAAACAATGTAAGATATAACACGACAAATGAGAATAATTTACTGTTTAACGCGAAGCGGGAGCGGGCGCGGTCGAGGGTATTTAAACAGTTCGTTTAACAGCTTTTATGTTACATTAGCGCGGTTCGTTGAGTGTCAATTGATAACGGAAACGCTCGGATATACCGCCGGAAAGTCGGATGGCACACTTTGCGGCGTGGCCGTTTCCTCGCGCAAAGAGAATGAGAGAGAAGCATGCGTTGAAGTCTTCTGCGCGTCATTATGTTTATGCAAACTTATGCAGGAGAGGATCGATCGCTGAAATCGCGCCAGAGAAAGCATCATCCGCCTTTTATGTAGGATTATAGGCCTTCTAATATGAACTTTCGCACGCGCTCGCTCGCGTGCGGCGATTATTGCGGACGAGTGAAATGAGCGAGCCGCGCGAATGCACCGCGGCGTTTCACGCACGAAGGGACGAGGCCTGATAAATAAATAAATAAAGCACGCGCGTTTAATCTCTGTTAGACACGCGTCTTTCTCTTTCCTTCGAAGAAAGGGTTGAAGGTATCCATCGGGTGCTTTTGACACTGACGCGAGCATCGATACACGTTCTTAAATTGCGTAGAAATAAAAGATGGGAAACAAATTTTATCGACTGTTACGTCTGCGTCTGCATCTCTCTACATTCTTCTGAGTGGAATTTGAAACCATTGTAATTACTTCAGGTTAATCCAAACGGAATTACTTAAAATACTCGGAAATAACGTCTATTGTGTTTATAATCGCTATTGTATTTGATTTCTTCACACGCAATACATTTTCCTCAAGAGATAAAATCAAAATCGTAGAATTCCCCTTTGGAAGTTTCGACCAAACGTCGTTATTAGTCGACTCCGTTTGCGAGCGGGAGCCTTGACCAAAGCGGTATTTTTTTCAGTTACGGTGTCTGACGATGTCAGAGGTAAAAAACTCCGATACACACTTCCTCGTGCTGCAATCGCGCTCAGAAAATCTGCATTTGATATATTAATCCCCTATTGTAACCATATTTCTTAAATGCATCATTCTCCAAAATATTTCAAATAACGCACATCTACGAGACGTCTGAAGAATATTTGAAAATACTTGGGTCGTCTAAAAGGCTTCTCTCAAAGACGTCCCAGATTTTTGAAGTTTCTAAAGTATGTTTAGAAAATGATATAAATTTTTTAGACATTTCAGAAAATTTAGAATATTTAAAGATCATCCTGAATGTCTCCGATGTCTTCCAATATGTGTATATGTATGCATATACATAGGAACTTCTTCTTCTTTTAACTTTTTAACGACAGAATATTTGATTAATATGGAATCGATTTTTTCTTAGTAAAAATGTCAAAAAGACATCGTTTATAGAAACCTTTTAATTTTTAACGTCATGTATCTTTGTAACAAATTAGAATTTTGCTCAAAGAAACTCTATTTGACTCTCTGAAGTTTAGTTTGCGAAAAGACCTTCTTTTGCTTGTAACTCAAGAATTATGTCTTCGACTATTTCGCTAAAAAAATCACACACATACACACCTCTACATATATTTACACATATCTTTATCTCCTGAGTTGTCTATATGACACTATATGATTGTTTTATTTATAAAAATAGAAATAATTATCTATATAATCGGTTCTGAAAAGTCAATTTGCGGTCTCAGTCGAAAACAACATTACACACAATTAATCTCTTTTTATGATATCTCAAATTATAGTTAATCTGAAATTGTAGAATTGCATGAGCTGGAATAGGGAAGTGTCGCTTGTTTTGTAGTTAATTAGACACTAACGATGATTATTTAGCATTTTGAATAGTGTGTCGGAAACAGCTAGAATTTCCGAGCTTAAATTCGAAATTACGCTCGTCTGCCTACCTGGCCTACCACAAAGGCGTTCAAGGATTCCCATCAGGTGAACTACTCATTTCCTCGACTAACGCGAGGCAGTGATTCATCGACGATCCATTTAAAAGCACGGACGGCTATTCGCCGCAACATTCTTTCGTCACGTGCAAAACGGTTGAGCGATGAATCGCAATTAATTCGCGCGACAAGTAACAGCAGTTTAATAATAAAAACTTACGTTCTTTCTTACGGACGTTTCGCGTTAAAAAATTTGTTAAAATATTCTTAATCCAGTAAAATTGTATTTGAAACTTTTAAATTAATTATTCATTATTATTGTAATTTAGACAATTTACGATAAAAAGATCATTACATCATGTATCTTACATTATATATTTCTCTTTTTATACTTTGAGCACAATTTATGTTTCATAAGTACATAACTCTGATATTTTTCAAAATTACAAGAGTATAAAATTTTCTAAGAAAAATATAAGAGTTGAATAAATTAAAAACGTAATTTTTAACTAATATAGAGCGTAACAACGTGCCGATTTTTCTAATACATATTTAAAAACATATTAAATTACTGATGCAAGTTTATTATATTATAAATTTGTAATAGAATATTCGCATAACAATTGTTATTGAACATAGTTTATAATTTGTTACACCATCAGATAGTTATAATAACTATCACGTTTCCAAATAAACTAAATACCAGATACGCGCGTATTGATCTTCTATATCTATTAATTTTCATAACTCATTGTCAGTTCTAATACTGATTATTATTGCTCAACTAGTCACGTTAGTGAACTTGTTATCCTGTTATAAGTGCTGCATAAAGACTACAAATCACTCTAAAGTAAAATGAGATATAAGTTTCTAATTTGTATTTTTTCACTGTTATGTCTCAAAATATACTTTCATGATCGATCAGGATATTAAAATCTGCGATTATTAAACTCGTTAAGAGAATATACTAATTAGATGACAAATAAATATCCTATAATTATCTTTCATTCACGTACGTACACATACGCGATTTTATCGTAAAGTAACGGTATTGGCGATCATTGTTTTTTCATTATCAGCATTAGACTTTCACGTGGCATTAATAACTATATTTATCCATGGCTCTATTACTAATAAATCAATAAACTGTAGCCAATTAAGCTGAGATAATAATAATTAAAATAATCTGACAGATCGTTTCAAGATAATTAAATCAATTTTCATCTCCGATGACAACATAGTAATAATTTATAATATTCATGATTATAATATCCGGGAATTACTCGATTAAATGAGCAACATTCATATTTTTTTGGATATACGAAATATGCTCCAGGTTTCGCATTTATAATTAAAAATTTTTAAGTTAGTGAAAATGGCATTTAAATTCGTACTTCAAAATATTTGAAATACCGTTTGACAATATAATGAAATATTTTTATCGAATTTATTTATTTAACATTTGTTGATTATATAAGCGAAAACGTAAGTAGGTATGAAAGAAGAAATATAAGAAAAAATGTGAATGACGTCGCAAACTAACATGTCAGTATGAACAAGAAATTGACGGCGCAAATTAACATGTCAGTAGACAGTAATTAAATGCAAATTCGTCGAATTTGAATTTAACCCGTTTCATCGCGTATAGTTATTTATAATAAGCGTGCAAAATAAGTGTATATATAAATAATATTTGCACGAAAAAAATGTTGATACACATTCTGTTAATTCACGTCGGTTCAGAAAAAAACTTTCTTTTACTTAAGATATACGTGAGATTACTATTGTGCGCAAAAAAATGTGGTCTCTTAACAATACAGAAAGCTGCAGCGAGAATGTCATTCTGGTGCCAACTGAGATGTATCTTACCGAGAAATCTGTTCCGCGGAAATGCAAAGATTATCTTTTATTTTTAATTATTTCATTTATCGCTGTATCTTTGTACTGTTTTACGTGTCACATTGTTAAAACCGCTGCAAACAAATTAGCAACAGTTGCACACGTTTCTGCTTTTTTTTTTTTATAAAACATCCACTGATCGTGCTTGATATCATTTTACATAATATCGCATTATCTAATACGACAGATAGATCAATAATGAGAACGGTGTTTATTCGATTCAACGAAGGCATGGCTAATCGGAGTACTTTTTTAGTACGAAATTGATTACGTAAAACGTCTCGCTAAGTCTCTAAGATTCCACTCCACATACGAGTTTTCTTAACAGACGTGATATTGTATCCCGGATTCCGAGAAACATTTCCGAGATTACGTTATTGCTTTCCGTAATACGTGAAACCGCGCACCGGATGATATTAAATTATATTATACGCGTAATTCGAATGATTTTCCAAACGCGCTCGCTTTTTGACTTGTTATCTAATAATGTAACATCAAACAGTAGTTTCCGATATCGCAGCGCTTCCGCCTCGTAACAAGCTCGAACGAGCGGCTCGAGTCGCGAAACAGATTTAATTCGTTCGTTCCTCCGCGATAACATTTGTTCATTTTGGATATACGAGCGACCGTAACATTATCGAGGAGATAAAGTCTTAGAACGTTATTCTGTCAACTGTAATCACGTTTGCAAGCGGATGCTTATAATAAAATCGTAGGCACATTCGCAGACAATTAGCGTCTACCGGCCATTGATTTCGATAATTACAACTTTCATTGAAGCTTTTTTTTTTTTATAAACGATAAATACGTGTGCCACGCATAGCCACGTGTGTTTTACAGTTATCCAGAATGAACTGAGCGTGACGATAAGCTTTATACGTATAATCGCGTCGTCATTACAAAACACGAATACACGTTGCTCAATTACAGACTATTATTTGTAATGTTTTCAATATACATGCCGATTTCTCGTCCGACGATTGCTGAGAAATGGCAATATATCATTGAAAGCAGCGCATTTCTAAACAACGTTGTGAATTTTTGTAACGTTTCTTTCCGATATTTCTTCTTTATTTTCATTTTAAACTTAGACATGTACCGCGTACTTAATTTATTGAATATATTCATTCAATTGTATTATATATCTACAAAAATCAATTAATCTGAACTGTATAATTATTTAGTAGATTTTTGTAAATGTGCTCCAATGATTGTCCTACTTGCAACGACGTTCTTTTTAACGTCAATTGTTTCTTAACTCGCGCCGCACGTATTCGTCATTAGAGCAAACCCTAGCTGTTATTTTATGAGTTTTCGCAAAGCAATTTGCGAAATTCCGTTAATTATTGCCGCATTCGCCATTTGTCATTCGCCACTTTTTTGCCATATATCCGAGAAATCTACGTTTAAACAATTGCAAAAGTAACACGAATGTCCATTCACTCGATAGAGAAGGGAACACGGTGCATTTTCAGCTCGGTATCTTTCTCCACCACTAAGAATTTCAACAACAAATAATTTCCTGCATTTCCCAATTTGTGATTTTCTAATCATTCCATTACATTGTTGAAAGAAGCGATTAACTCTTTATTAAAATTATTTATTCATTGTTTGCCGAATAACGCAATAAACTTAAAGCAAAGTAATAAAGCAAAAGAACATAATTATATCTGTAAATATTCATTAAAAAAATAAAGTTGAATTAATTAGATTTATTGAATAATTAAAATTAAATTTAGTAAAATATAATTAATTTAAAAAAAACTTAGAATGAATTAATTACGTGAAATTAGATAATCGTAAATGAATTACGCGATATACTGGCCCCGATTCCTCGCCAAAAGCTTCGCGTCTCGCAATAGCGAGGAGATCCTGTACCGTTCGAATAAATCGCCCGAGAGAACAACGTTAGAGAGGGTACCTGATGTATGTACGTAAGATTAAAAATACATGAAACGATTATCGACGAGGATTATCAGCGAACGCGATCTAAGATCTGAGGATAAGGTGACAGGTGAAAAATTAACGGGATCGTTACGCGCGATATAAAACAGCCCTCTCCATTTTCTAACTTCAGGGTCGCTGTGCGAACGAGCTCCCGACGGGATGGAGTCCACGTGAGGAGGAGGCTCGACATCGGTTTGCGTTTATATATCGGTTCACGGGCGTTCCGCCCGAATTGCGCGCACTTCGCCTATCTCGCCGATCCCCGGGTGGACGAGTATCATGTCCAAGTACAACGTCAACGAGGAGCACGACATGGAAAATCGCAGGGAGGTCACGCTGACCGGCTTCAGCAGCAACGCGCTCGACGACGTTCTTCGCAGCAACAACAACGAGCCGAATACGCTGAACGGTCATCCGAGCAGCGCTCACGCCATCACCAAAGACGCGAAGATTGTCAATCTCGAGGGTGAGTCACGACCCATTTTGTGTTATCGCATCTTAATTAGAATGTAATCGAGCGTGGGAAAAAAATCGACTTTAAAATACAATTTTCTGATGATTTTCTGAAAGAATGTTACTTGGAGGAATATTAAAAGCAAAATTCCACGTTGAGAGATGTCGAGCTAAAATAGGAGACGACCACAGTCTCTCCATATTTTCGCTCAGAAAAGCTGAGAGACGCGCAGTATGAAATTTCGATCGTGAATCATGGTACATATTACGAAACTATTCGGAATGGAATCAGAATGGAATTATTCCATTTTCTCTAGAAAATACAATAGAATTCTAGGAAATAACTACAATTCCGATCGGAGTCCATTCCGAAAAGTTCTACAACACGTATCCGCAGGCTCGCTTTCGTTGTATAATTGTATAACCGAGGAATTTTTACCCGACGGCACGTTTTCCGCGAAAGCGAATCGCGAGTCCCGCGAATTCGCCGATGATTCGCGCGAGAATATTGCCGGTGTTCGATGCCTGCATGGCAAAAGCGGGTGAGAAAATAATTGGCGTGTGATTCAACGCGCGCGGCGGAGATGCGGGACGGCGCGCGGGAAACATCGAACAAAAATTTGCAAAAATAATCCGTGCACCGTATGCCGACCTTCACTTTCACGCTTGAACAGTCGTTTTTTTTTTCCTACTAGCGTTTTACAACATTTGCAATCGAAAAATTGTTTCAAGGCACGCTGCCTTCATTCGAGTCGCGCATGTGCACTTGTGCACGCATATGTAACGCGGCGACTCTTTCGCAAATAATTTTTTTCTTAAATAAATACGACATCTATCGACATATTTGTACAGGAATATAGATGATTATAAATCACGGCAGTGCTACAAATTTTCCTCCCAGCACAGAAACCGAAGCCGCGAACAATTGCAGTTCGACAAATACACTTGCAATTGAAATATCCAACCTAATTGATTATAATAACAAGACTATACTAAATGCAGAAGATAGAGAATACAGCTCTGTGTTTAAGAATTTGTTCAAGTACCTACTCGTACGCTGTTTGCACGTTGTCTCGATGTCAGCACGTTGATTAATGCGCAAAAAGACAAATGTTTTGAAACACAATAACTGTTCGAATGCTTTACATTCATATAATGCAGAGTGTAGCTCTGCAAGCGCAACAATCGGCCGCTGTTACATCAACTCTTTTTCAAAGCTCATTTCGATCGATGCACAAAAACATTTTGCGTCTACGACATCTCAGACGCGAGCATAACACGCGTTCTAAATAAGTCATTATTACCTATTATCCATCATATAGATCACTATCCACGTATTTTACCTCACAAATAGCTCGTCCGTGCGATCGTTCGAGATGATATTCAAACCGCAGAAAAACTCATCGATACTGACGTTATTCGTTGGCAGTACGAAGGTGCGAAATGCAAAACAGCGCGTTCGTTTTCTGGCAGTTTCATAATAACGAGAAAGACAGTAATAAATAGACCAATGAATTTAAATGCGCAAAAATCGAATACGCTACAAAATTTGATTCTGTCATTACCACGCTTCGGTTAATGATAATAGAATCTACGTGTAGATAATGAGATGCGGTCTCATCGAATATACAACGAGCTGCAATTGAGTTGCGCACAGACCCAATCCGTCGTCCAATTCTAATTTTGATCATGAAGGGCGTTAATTAATTATTATAATGACGTAACGCACTGATGCTCTTTATGCAGATTCGCGCTGTCCCATTTTTGATTAGGTGTTTTACCGCTGCTGCAGCATTTACGCTTTGCGCGATACTTTCTGATACTGATTAATTAAAAATCAATAAGAAAACCGTGCCGATAAATTGCTACGCTTACGTAAGTCGCGAAGTAGTATCGTATAAAGGATAATCGACCGTAAAATTTAATCCTTCCTCATGTTAGAATTATGAGATTCGCGGAAACTGCCGCAACCAATAATATTATATAAACACAGACAGAATTGGTATTCTTGAACTTCGTGCGTTACACGATGCTCGAAAATGCAACGCGAATTAAACACGTTTCGTTTCGTATTCTAATTAAAATTGAGTTAATTGTGTTTATTCTCGTTTAATTATTGTTTTGCGATTATAACGAGCTCTGTTGAGAATAATAAAATGTAAACCACATACCTATATTACTGTTTTTTTTCCTCGTATATACATACTTCTTTGTGCGATAAGTCTTCACTGCAATTCATCCATTATGAAAATTTCGGTTTTATGTCAAATCTGAAATAAGAACGGCATTCGTTAAATTTTTCGACGTCGTGCACTTCAAGCGTGTTATTTTTTAAAGACGGTATTTGAAAAGGTCAACATAAATTGTCACATGACCAAATAAATTCAAATTGCTTACGCGCGAGATAAGCGATTTGAGGCCCACCAGCATGATGCGTAAAGAGTAATTTGTCTTGGCATCCTGTATATTCGACTTAGGTACTCGCCTCTTCTTCCGCTAAAATTAAGAACACGAATAATTTTACGAAGCGACACTCTGATGAGTACAAAAAATATATAAATTATCGTTAATGCGTCAACGTAATGATAGTATACAAAATTTGATACGAAATGGAAGTGTTATTACGCTCTGTAATGGAATCGCTTCTTTTTATGGCGTGTGACATTTCTTGATTTATCACTTATTCCTGAGTGATTTTTAAATGTCGACTCGTCATGCGCAAATATATCTCTCACGTCCATATCACATTTTTCGAAAGTCATATGAGAACTCAATAAGTTTCGTTTCAGCTTAAAAATATTTCAGCTAACACAATATTCGAGTAACTATTGTAATTTTGACTGAAATATCATATTGTACGGAATAAATGTGAAAAACACGACTAAAATTTTTTAATTTGCATGGGAAAAAATTTTGACTTGATATATATTTCTTTGTGAATCTATTCTTGCTAAATAATACAACTGTTATTTTTAGAGCGTGTTTTGTACATATTTTTACCGTAATTTTTAGTACCACAAGATTCTGACAAGAGTGGTCTATGTACCTCCGGAAGAAGCTGGCTCTACCGAAGGGTCAGAAGGTCTTGCAGGAAGAAGCTGGTATTCAAGCGAATACCGATTCTAACGTGGTTGCCGAATTACCGGAAAGAATACGTGGTGAGCGATCTGGTAGCTGGTATCACCGTAGGCCTCACCGTAATTCCGCAAGCCATAGCATACGCCAACGTCGCGGGATTACCGTTACAGGTAAAAGCACATACATATATATTTAAGTACAAAATAATGGCTCCTGAAGTGACGGCCGACTCCAGTACTCCAGTGACTCCGACGAAGCGTCCTCATCTAAGCGGAATCTGTGGAATTAAAAATGTCAATAATTTATTTACCGTTTCCTATGTTACCGGCCTATATCTGTCTTCATCTAACGAGACATCTCAGATATCATACGGGATATACCAATCCTTGTCAGATTGCAACGCCTACACTGCGTGTGTGTACTACATACTTAAAATCTGTTGAAATGAAATTCTTTCTCATTAGGCTTTTAATTTTAGCTTCAAGCCTTCAATGATGCAATGCTGTTCTTTGATCTAGTCCGAGGTGCCGGGACACTTTTGATTGTTGTACATACACGTAAGCTATATACTGATACATTCTGTAAAGCCAATTCGAAGAAAGAAATTGGTCAAACTGCCCAGACAGCACACATGTCTAAAAGCAGGACTTCTTTTACGATGTCTTGTGTCCCGATTTTGGACATGGTCCTGTCTGGGTAAATATTGATAATTGCCGTCACTTCAGGATCTCCTTGTATCACTCAACGTATTGACTATAATGTAAAAGGATATTATTAATTATGAATTATGAAATATTATAAATATCTGGATTACACACACTGGAAAATATCCGCGAATTTAGGAGCTCATCAACCTTGAATATCATGCAATAATCATGAATAAGCATTTGAAACCGGTACCTAGCATGAAAATTGGTCATTACGTTGGTCTTTTTTCTCTTCGTTTTTTGGTCTATTTTTTCAGGAGGACGTTACAAAATACACGATTTTGAGATATCTAAAATATACAAACGGTGAGAGAGACCACTGAATCTGGTGCTTGTTTGTATACAGAAAACTGACCACATATCGGACTGGTTATGTACTGGGTGGATGGACTATTTTATTGCTTTATCTCAAATATTTCTCTCTTTCTGTTGTTTCGCATTTTAGAAAAATATTTCAAAAAGAAGTTCTACAGTTTTATAAGAAAATATGATTTATGCAACTGATTTGAGCATGCGATTTTTATAAAATGTCAATATCATTGATATTAATATAAAAAAATATTTTGTTTGGACAGTATGGACTCTACTCGTCTTTCATGGCCTGTTTCGTGTATACAATTTTCGGCTCTTGGAAAGATGTACCTGTCGGACCGACCGCAATCGCCGCGATTTTAACGAGAGAAACTTTACAAAAGGCTCATCTAGGACCCGACTTCGCCGTATTGCTGTGTTTCGTCTCGGGCTGCGTCTCCTTTTTGATGGGCATTTTGCAATTAGGTAACATTATAAAGATATTTAAAAATTGAAATTGATGTAATTTGCGAATTATCACATTTATGGATCCAAAAATTAACGGTCTTTATTTCACACGATTTTTATTTAATTTTTATATAATATTTTTTATTTAATATATTTTATACGTAATATATTTGACATATATGTACACGTTTATTTTTTATATTGTTATTTATGATACATTTTTAATATATGATTAAATTATTTTTTATTCTTCCGACGATATTAGGATTCTTACTGGATTTTATATCGGGGCCAGTATCCGTTGGTTTCACATCGGCGGCGTCGATTATCATCGCCACCAGCCAGGTAAAAGATATTCTTGGGCTCAAAGTTTCCGGCACCAAGTTCGTGCAGGTCTGGCAAAGCATCTTCGAGCATATCGGCGAGACGAGACGTTGGGATACCGCTTTGGGAGTTGTCTGCATAATCGTTCTTCTACTTCTCCGAGTAACTAAAACATTATTGCATTTTAGTATATATATATAGATAATAACTTGTTTTGCTAAAGTTAACATAGATAATAACTTAGCTTACCTGTTGTTTCGGTATTTAAACATATCTCCCTCGATTATATTCTTCATTACGGCTATAATATTTTTACTTAATAAAAATATAAGATAAGAGAGATTAAAGAATATAAGCAGAATATTTTTGTATTTATTTAGAAGATGAAAGATTTGCCGATAGTGCCGAAAAATACTAAAGTACCGTCGCGGCTTCAACAAGTTATCACGATGTCGTTCTGGCTGATCTCCACTGCCAGAAACATTATCATTGTGATTGTCTGCGCGGTGATGTGTTGGGTCCTCGAGAAGCATCTGGGAGAATCGCCCGTCATTTTAACAGGCCACGTAAAGCAAGGACTACCAGAATTTCGTTTGCCACCTTTTGAAGCTCGGGTCGGGAACGAGACGTATACTTTCATCGACATGATTTCCGCTTTGGGCACTGGCTGTCTAGTCGTCCCCATGCTAAGCTTGCTAGAAACCATCTCCATCGCCAAAGTATTCTGTGAGTGCTTAAACTTGACGATATATGTGAAAATCAAGATTATTTTAAGATGAGTAAATCCTTTCTCATTTCAAATAATTTTTTTATTTAAAGCGGCAAATTGATGTATAAAATAAATGTATTTTCTGTCTTCAAATAATCGACGTTGTATCTACTACATTGTATCTAGCTGAGGGTAAGTCGATAGACGCGACTCAGGAAATGTTGGCGTTGGGTGTGTGCAACGTGATTTCATCGTTCGTATCATCAATGCCTGTGAGCGGTGGTCTCAGCCGAGGCGCGGTCAACCATTCGTCTGGGGTGAAGACGACGCTCGGTGGAGTCTACACTGGATTATTAGTACTTATATCGTTGCAATTCCTCACACCTTATCTGTATTATATACCCAAGGCCGCCCTGGCGGCCGTCATCATTGCCGCAGTTGTCTTCATGGTGGAGTTCCAGGTGGTGAAGCCAATGTGGCGAAGCAAAAGTACGCCTTCTCTTGCTTAATATAAAAAAAAAGAGCTAATTAGAATTTATAAACAGTTACAGATTAATAAATATATATATACATAGATTATAATTGTAGAAGGGAATCATAAAGATTCTTTCAAAGAGAATTCAAAGTGGACCAAAATGTTTGTGGCGTTCTTTGTTAATTATTTTTATTAGGTCATTATATAGCTCACGTATTAATTTTTGGATCTTTATTAGTCACTACTTTTTTTGCATTGCTTTATACTCACATTTATTATCTGATCGCATTCGGTTATTAATGAATGATTAACTTTTCCAATAAATTTGAATTAATTCAACAGGCAAAATTACATAAAGTAAAATTTTTGTGTTTGTCGTTTATAATTTAGTCTTTTTTCCCCATTATGTTAAACAACAAAAAATAATTCTACCCACATTAACGAAATACTAATTGATAAGTTAATCAAAATTTGGTTGAAGTCATCTTAATTAATTCTTCTCATTTCATCATTATTATATATAGTTTTTTTTTATGTTTTCTTAACAAAGATCACGTTACAAACTGACGCACCGTTATTTTCAGAAATTGATCTCATACCGGCCATAACCACGTTCCTGTGTTGTCTTTTCATACGACTCGAACTGGGCATCGTGATCGGCATCGGTGTAAATCTTTTGTTCCTACTTTATGCCTCGGCCAGACCGACGTTACGAGTTCATAAAGCTACGGTAAGCACAGCTAAGTTTTTAGTAGCATAATCGTAAACATGCAGTCGAAAATGAAAATGCTAATTAAAAAAGATAGCCGAAAAAATTTAAGGTCATCTTTTGCAATTTAGAGTTGTAATTTAGAAAATGTACATTAGCGTATTGCTTTTTTTTTCACAGAGTATTAGCGGTTGTGAATATCTTGTCATAACTCCGGATCGAAGTCTGGTGTTTCCAAGCGTTGAATACGTACGAGCCGTCATTAGCAAGCAGGGATTACGAGAGGGTACCGCCGTGCCCGTCGTAATAGATTCTACGCATATCCAGGCGGCCGATTTCACCGCTGCAAAGGTGAGTACATATCATGGGAGAGAAATAAAGTCTCGTCACATTAATTAAACGTATCGTACCTCTAACCGACTTACCTTTCTTCAGGTTATCAAGACTTTGATAGAGGATTTTACTAAACGGGGCCAACCATTAATCTTTCATAACTTGAAACCGAGCGTTATCGAGATCTTTAAAGGTGTGAAACCGTCGGGGCTCACGTGCAGCTCCAGCGAACTCGAACTCAACGACCATCTTAAAGGTAAGTCGATTTTTATAGTGGCTCTCCTTCTCTATATGTATAAAATATATCTTCTAAATCTCACGTTTTTATTTTAGAATACACGAACTCAACCGAGACTCTCAATCGATATTAAATATATAATAGATAGAGATGGGGATAATTTTGGACAATATTTTTCCCTCTTTAGTAAGCATCAGTATTATAGTGAAAGTACCGTGGCGTTTTCGTTAAAGGCACAGTATTACTGTGAAGCAAAATGCTACTTTCAAATTTAGCCAATTAAATATATTTTGTATATATGTACGTATATATTTATGAGCACAAGCTATCAATTTAGCATGCATCTTGTAAATGTACGCTATACAGTATAATATTTTTGTACTTATGAAAGGCGGAAGTCTATATATGTATACTCCGATAAGAATGTACATTTCGAATTTACTCTCTTCGAATTAGATAAGTACACAGAGTGGTCTGCATTATTAGTAATACAATACAGAAAATATAATAATTCTGTATATATATAAAGAAATAGAAAGTAGGTAGTACAGAAAATTAAATTAAATTTTTTTGTTTTCATCATTAATCATTTTAACGGGCGTAGCTTGGATAATTTTAATCTCGATGACTTTTACCTTGATTTTAATCTTGACCCTCACGAAGGTCTTAACTGGCAGTCACGCTCCGCCCATGCATTCATTTTACAGTAAATATACCTATAGTCACAATTAGGTTAGCGTATTCAATACTCGTTTGCATACTCTATTTTTATTTCTTGATAACTCTAATCAATAATAAGCGACGACTACAAATTTTACGGTTTAAAAATTATTTTTTGTTTGTAACACTAATAACAGACCATCTCTCATCGTATATTAAAATAAACGCACACAAATAGTGACAGTTTTACATGCATTGTAAATAACTTAATTCACTGTAAATATATCAGAATTCCACGCTCGTGCCACGAAAAAATGTGCATTCGATAAACACGAGCAAACAATTTAAGATATATGTACATCTTGAAAAATTATGTATTTCAAAGTATCGTACAATTGTTAATGATACTGTATGAAATATCACACTGTAAAATATGTACATGTATATATTTGAGAAATTAATATTAATAGTACTAGTTGACGCTGATTTCTCGAGCACCTCCGGACGGAGTCGCTATGTAGAATGCAGGCGTGCCGGGATATCTATAAGTGAAAATATTTTAATAGCATTTATATAAAACGGAGCAAAGCTTAACTTAATACAGACGGAAAGGATATTAACTTTGCTTTCATATGTTGAATTGCCTTATCCACCGCGTCCTTTCTCAATAAAGTTACGGTGCAACCACCGAAGCCCGCGCCTGTCAAACGGCTTCCTAACACGCCGTCTACCTCCCTGGCCGCCGAGACCAGTGAATCAAGCTCCTTGGACGAGACCTCGTAATCGTCGCGCAATGAATCGTGACTTTCATTCATCAATCGTCCGAATTGCTGAAAGTCGCCTTTCTCAAGCGCCACCGCAGCATTCAGAGTTCGTTGAATTTCCGTGACCACGTGACGAGCTCTTTTCACAATACAATCGGACGCATTTCGCGATGTTAAGGCTAAAAACATGTTAGTCTGTCATGTATAGAGAAACGAAGAGTGGCAACCTAATTAATAAAATAAAATTCAAGTGAAGAATATTATAAAATTAAAGGATATATGTATATATACATAAAATCTTCTATCATTACCTAGGATATCATTCATATTTGCATCTCTCAAACTCTTCTTGCCCAACATTTTCGCGGCTTCGTAACAACAATCTCTACGCTCGCAATAGGCGCTCGAACTCAGTTTGTGCGGTGCGTTCGAATTCGTTATGAGAAAAACGTAGTTATCTATGTGCAGCATGGGTATTTGCTTAGTGACAAGATCGCGACAGTCGAGCAAAAGCGCGCAGCCTTCCTTGCCCATCGCTGAGATAAACTGGTCCATTATACCGCACGGCACTCCAGCAAAGTCATGCTCCGCTTTTTGACATGCTAAAGCCTACGTATAACATGTAAATACACCCATGTATAATATGTTTTTTATTTGGGATTAATTAAAAATTGTATAAGGTAGGAGTAATTCAGTTGTGATACATGGATGAATGAAAAGATGAATGGACGGACGAATGGATGGATATTTCAGAATATAGAAAAGAGTTTCTTAGCCTTTAAAAAATTTTTACAAAGAGTCTATTCAAATCTCAGACGCGCGCGATGAACAGCGATTTTATTTATAAATTTCGCTATATCATTATGATGTGCTACTCGGTTTAAAATGATAGTTATAAGCAATTATTAGTTCTATAAGAAATTACATATATATTACCTAATGTCACATTATATTATTGTTATACTGTTAGAAAAAATGATGATCGCTGAAAGATCGTAGTTACCTTCTGCTCTGGTTTCTCCGGTTTTTTCCCGCTCAAGGTCTCCAAGAAGGTGTACGTCGCTACTTCTAGAGCCGCAGAACTACTAAGTCCGGCGCCTGCTGGCACAGTCGATACAATTACGGCATTAAACGCGGGTACGTCACCTAAAAATGTATATTAGTCAGTTGCGTTGTGTTCCAGGATTATCGCGATCGTCGATTTTTATATTCAACTTTCTTGATAAACGTTTTTTAACTGTGGATTTAATTGAGCTTCTGGCTTCTTTAATTTCGAGATTCTGAATAAATTATGTGAAGGATCATGATAATTGAAGTCGCAAGTAACTTACAAATGAAATTGGCGATGCATCCTTTTATATAGTTCGCCCATTTTGGTTCTCCTGGTTTAATATCAGTTCGACTTCCAGCTTCAAATTCGAATTCGTTTGTAGCGCCGACTACGTCGTTCAAGGAAAGAACTCTGGTTTTCTTACCACCGTGAGACCTCCCGGCTATCACCGTGACCATCGGTAGCGCCTGATAATTATTCCGAAATTATTTCGTTGTTTTATTACCGTTAAACGGCGGTGAAGTCCGGTTAAACCGTTCTGCATTTGATAACTTGTATATTATACGTATAAATCAATTATAAAAACAGCTGCGGTTTTTCTATTAAATGCAAATAATACGGATCTATGAACAAGTATATTCGTTATCAAATAGGATAAAAAAGAAGAACTCTGAGAAAAACTTTTTCAATTAATAAGAAAGAATGCAATGACAGCTTTCATAATCGCGGATAATCGATAACGTCCATACCATCGTGTTACGAATGCCAATATTATTTTATTACAGCATTGATCTGTGTTATTATTTTAGTAGTTTTTAAACTATCCCAAATAAGTAATGTAGTAAATTTAACAAATAATAGCAAATTCGATCACTTAAACGTTAATCTGCACGGTAAATATTAATTCTTATATAAAGCTATATTATTGTAAAAATATCATGCATACACACACACACACACACACACACACACACACACACACACA